>NC_068981.1:153371238-153375025 GCF_001194135.2 Octopus bimaculoides
GGGGTGTCTGTGTTTGTCCCTCCCCCACCATCGCTTGACAACGATGTTGGTGTGTTTACGCCCCCCCCCACAATCTAGCGGTTCAGCAAAGACACCGATAGAATAAGTACTACGCTTGCAAAGAATAAGTCTCGGGGTCGATTTGTTCGACTAATGGTGGTGCTCCAGCATGACCACAGCAAAAGAATAAGAGTATGTACGCTTTTATGCTGAGTTCTAAAAATAATATTTACATTAAACTGAAGGATAGCCCGATGAAGGTTAAGGAGTCAATGACAACACTATTCTTCTCAAATAATATTTTCTATTATAGGCACAAGGCCCGAAATTGGGTGTGGAGAGGTTTAGCCGATTATATTGATCTCAATACTTAACTAGTACTTATTTCACCAACTTCAAAACAATGAATGGCAAAGCTAACCTCGGTGAAATTTGTGCTCTGAACGTAAGCATTTTGTCTGGTATTGTAGCAATTCTGCCAGCTCGCAACCTTAAATAATAAATAATAATAATAATAATAATGATAATGATAATGATGATGATGATGATGATGATGATAATAATAATAATAATAATAATAATAATAATAATAATAATAATAATAATGATAATAATCCGTTCTATTATAGACACAATTTGGGAGGGAGGGGGCTAGTCGAGTACATCGACCCCAGTACTCAACTGGTACTTACTTTCTCGATCCCGAAAGGATGAAAGGCAAGGTTGACCTCGGCAGAATTTGAACTGAGAACTGAAGACAGATGAAATACGCTAAGTATTTCGCTTTCCGTACTAACGATTCTGCCAGTTCGCCGACTTAAATAATAATAATAATAATAATAATAATAATAATAATAATAATAATAATAATAATAATAATAATATCAAATGTATGGACGGGCTATCGATACTGTCGGGGGAGGTTATGAAGAAGATAGAAGAGACGGGCTATAAGTACTTGGGGATTTTGGAAATGGATATATTGATGGAGAAAGAAATGACAGAACAATTTCAGGCAGAGTACTTGCGCAGATTGAGATTGGTCCTTAAGTCGAAATTAAACGGACGGAATAAGATTGAAGCTAGCAACACCTGGGTGGTTTCACTCTTTAGATATGGTGCAGAGGTAATCACATGGACAGTAGACGAACTAAACAGCTTAGACAGAAAGACAAGGAAGTTGCTAACTAGATATGGGACTCTCCACCCAAAAAGTGACACAGACAGACTGTATGTACCAAGAAAAAGAGGGAGAAGAGGACTTATTGGATGCGAACACAACATTAGAGCAGAAGAAAACAACATAGCATGGTACGAAAAAAATGCCACAGAACCGCTATTATCAGAAGTAAGAAGATCAGGCTTGTGTAGGATGAAAGATTGCAAAGATAAAGCACTGTACAAGCAATTGAAAACGAATGAAACTGAAAATAGGTGGGTAAAGAAAGAATGCATGGACAATTTCATAGGTATGTTGAAGATAAGACAGACAGAGAAAAAAGATGGTTGTGGGTGACTAAAAGGGGTTTAAAACCGGAAACGGAGGCTCTAATCTGTGCTGCCCAAGAGCAAGCACTAAGGACAAACTACATAAAATACAGAATAGACAACACATCAGAAAGTGATAAGTGCAGAATCTGTGGACAAAATGGTGAAACTGCATGGCATATTACCAGCCAATGACCGCCACCAGATCAGTGCTGATGGAGTAAAACCAATGATCAAGAGCTTTCCACTCACGACCACCATGTCTCGATGAATATCTATTTAGCTATTTCTAGCTAATAGAGTAGCCATGTAGAAGTTGACTGCATATATAGATAATTATAGAAATAGCTGTCCCTGACTATATATATATATATAAGGAGAGAGAGAGAGAGAGAGAGAGAGAGAGAGAGAGAGAGAGAGAGAGAAAGAGAGGTCGTTATCAATTTTAAGACACATACTGTCGTTGTTGTTGTTGTTTACTCCGAAGTGATAGTGTGTTGGCAGTATCGTTAGAGCGGCGGAGAAAGTGACATGCGGTATTTATCCTTGCTTTGTGAGTTCAAATTCCCTCATGGTAAATAAACATTGCCTTTCGTCCACCTAAGGTCAATAAAATAAAGTTACGTTCATGCAGCTTCGTTCTCTAAATTTCGGCCCTGGTGGCCGCATATGAAATTATTATCGTTTAGCACCTGTTCTATTATATTTAATTATACGCTTATATTTTTAATTCATACTGTGTGTCTACACACACACACACACACACACACATAACATACAAACTTATGGTCGACGACATTCCAGCTGTGACTGTTCCGTCTATTGAGAAGTGTGAGATTTCGTTATCCAATGCTGTCTTTTCCTTATTTAAAACAGTAAGTAGAAGGGTGTAATGAGAGGGAAATTTGCGTGTTGTTTTTAGTAAGTAGGTCGAACGGTCTCACAGAGTTTACCTTTGTTGAAGTCATAGCATTAGCAATGATATATCATATATATTCAATATACTGTTATCATACACATGCGTATACTCAGATACAATGACGGCTGTTATAGTAATACATTAATTTTCCTACCTAGTCTATGCAATTCACGCACTAACTTTCGTGTAAATAAAGTAGAACGTAAACCTAATTAATTTCCTCGGTCGTCCACTTGTTTATACATTTCCAAAATGTCATATACGAAATCAATAATTTATTATAATTGTAACAGCTCTCTCTCTCTCTCTCTCTCTCTCTCTCTCTCTCTCTCTCTCTCTCTCTCTCTCTCTCTCTCTCTCGTACAGAGATACTATTGATTGCTAAAATATGTGCAATACATCATTTTTTTCGTTTTGTCGAGTAGACGAAATTGGTGACTATGTGGCACTCGTGCCTTCTAAAGTCCAACCAATGAGTGTCTACACCAGAGTTTCTCAACCAGTTTTTTTTTACATGTGGACCCCATTGACTCTTATTTTACTCGAGTGGATTCTCGTAGTCATTTGATATTGAAAAAATCGTATTATACTTTTATGCTTAAATTTTATTTGGAATTGTATAAAAATATTGTTAAAATATTTTTAGTTTTGTACGACAAGTATGACTAATTTATGACTTGTAGAAGAATAATCAATTTACGGCTCATACATTTTCACAACGGAATCTCTCATGGTGCCCCCAACAGTCATATGGACCCCGGTTAAGAGTCAGTGAGTGTGTACATGATCGCTAGTGCTGTTTGCATTAAGGGCCATCTATTTCTCTAAACCAGTGTTTCCCAAAGTGGGCGGTATTGTCTCCCTGGGGGTGTTGGAAAGTTCCAAGGGGGCGTTGAAGAAAAGTGAGGTGATAATGGGGTAGCGATTCATGTAAAAGGTGGGGCGATAATGGAGCAGCTATTCATGTAAAAACAACAAAATAATGGGTTCATTAGGTTAAGTTTTATTTGTGAATTTGCTTCAGAAAGAGGTCTATGTTTGTGATGGTTAGTTGGGGTGGGGCACTAGGAATATGGCGTGGATGTCAAGGGGGCGGCAGCCTGAAAACGTTTGAGGACCACTACTCTAAACGAATACGAAAATCTTCAGACAAGGAAAGACACATTTTTGTTAATGTAGTCTTATAATGCAGCCCTTCATATACAGTTAAATAAATACGTGTTTGTGTGGTTTTACGTATGTATTTGTGCGTATTTGTACATGTATATATATATATATATAAGCATTGATATATGCGTGTACGTGTGTGTGTGTATATATGTATACACATATGCATATATATACATACATATATGTATATATATATATATATATAAGCAT
>NC_068981.1:153377039-153379056 GCF_001194135.2 Octopus bimaculoides
AGACAGACAGCCAGACAGACAGATAGATAGATAGATAGATAGATAGATAGATAGATAGATAGATAGATAGATAGCTCATATGTGTGTTTCTCTCTCTCTGTCGCTCTCTCTCACTTACTCTCTTTTTCCCTCCATCTACCTCTGCTTCCTCCTTTCTCTTCCGCCCTCGTTCTCTCGTTTTCTCTGAATTGAAAATAGCTCAGCTGATCAACAATCCCTACGTTAAGAAGTACACACACACATACACATACACATACACATACACATACACATACATACACATACACACGCACATACATGCATACGCACATGCGCACACATCACATTGCATACTTTCAATATATTTTCTCCGTCTCCCTCGCTTAACGCAAGGCTATAAATAAAATAACTAAAATAGCCAAAACAACATCTTCACAAACCGTCATCAGACTTCTGCACTTCGTTCTTACCATTACGCTAATAATATTCTTGTTTGGTCTGCTGCTTTAAAAGCAAAGTCTCTTCTAACGTGAACACTTTCATGTACATCTTTGCATACAGGTAAACACGCATGTGTTAACAGCTATACGCCACAATGCCTAAACGACTGGCGAGTCTATGCGAACGAACAGTCAACGCTCCACTTGTCATTTAAGAGTTGGCGTCTCATGCTCCATCGGCGAGTATAAGTGATAACAGATTTGAATAGCACTAATTGGGACGACGCATCCAATGGAGTCCCCTTGTATCCATAGCAACTGCTTCAAAAATTTCGTTGCATGTTTTTGCAGTCTTCGCATGCGTCATTTCAATTCTTAGTCTAATGATTTTGTCGGAAAATATTAAGGCATTTAAATAAAGTATTTAATCTCTTCTTCTTCCTATTTAAGAAACATTGGATTTTTACTCTGTGAGTAGTACATACGTGTGTCTGCAGAAAGAGACAAGACTAGGTAGACAGCGAGAGAGAGGGAAAGAATAGGGAGAGAAACGGGGAGACATACAGAGAGAAAGTAAGGAAATTGAAATGCAAAGAGTCATACGGGCACACATAGGTGTTTATGCATGCGTATATATATGTAGATAATGTGTACATATATACACACGCAAATACTATATATATGTATATATGTATGAACATATATGTATCATGGACGTATTAAATAAAATATGTGTATGTGTGGGAGAGTATATATATATATATATATATATATATATATATATATATATATATATATATATATATATATATATAGAAAAAACGGAGAGTGTAGGGAAAATGGGTGTAGTTGTAATAAATGGAGATAAAGAAAATAATAGAGAGACAGGGGGAAAGAGAGAGAAGCGAGTAAAAGCCTGAAATGTACAAGTCTATGTATGAAAATAGATAGACCATAATGGAATAATGTTCTCTCATTATTCCATTGTGTTCTACATGGGAGCTTTGGGCTTTATAGCATATGACATTCATATAAACTTTGATCAAATATCAGGAAACCCCAGAGCATCAGAACTACAAAAACTGGTTCTTATGGGTAGGAAGAACCTAAGAAATAAACACTGTCAGTTTGAGAATATCTGAACTTGTTAGAATCTTTCAAAACTGCAAATATTGGATATTGGTTTCAAACTTTAGCACATGGCCTGCAGATTCGGGCAAGGGGGGAAACTTGATTACATTGACCCTAGTTGCTCAACGAGTACTTATTTTATCGACCCCGACATTTTTGCAAGTCAAAGTCGACCCCGGCAGAATTTGAACGTTGAACGTAATGACTGAAGAAATGCCGCCTAGCACTTTGCTCGGCGTGCAAACGATTAATAGTAAAAATAATCCTTTCTATTACAGGCACAAGGCCTGAAATTTGGTGGAGGGGAATAGTTGATTTACACTGATCTCCAGTACTCAACTGGTACTTAATTTATCGAACCCGAAAGGATAAAAGGTAAAATCGACCTCGGCGCAGTTTGAACTCAGAATGTAGCGACGGGCGTAATACCGCTAAGCATTTCGTCCAGCGTGCTAACAATTCTACCG
>NC_068981.1:153379352-153384937 GCF_001194135.2 Octopus bimaculoides
TTATTATTATTATTATTATTATTATTATTATTATTATTATTATTATTATTATTATTATCATCAAGGCAGTGAGCTGACAGAATCCTGTTCTGGGTACAAATTCTGATAAGGTCATCTTTCATCTTTCATCCTTTCGTGGTCGATAAAATAAGGGGTGTTACCTTAGTTCACTGGTAGTGAACAGCTAGCACCGTAGTACATCTCCAACGATAGAAGCTGTGCAAAGACAATAAATAATAATAATGATGATGAAGATAATAATTATAATAATAATAATAATAATAATAATAATAATAATAATAATAATAATAATAATAATAATAATAATAATAATAATCCTTTATACTACAAGCACAAGGCCAGAAATTTTGGTGAGAGGGGGCTAGTCGATCACATCGACCCCAGTGCGTTAGTGGTACTTATTTCATCGACCCCGAAAGGATGAAAGACAAATTCAGTCTCAGTGGAATTTAAAAAGTGACGTCTTTACGTTCTGAGTTTAAGTCTTTGGACTGTCAATATTTTGGATCCTTATATTAGTCTATGTCGATATGTCTGTTTAAATTGGAAACTTGAATTTGTTGTCATGACGACTCTCGAAAATTTCTCTAATTTTCCGTTTAGAATATCTATTGCTTCAGTGAAGATGAAGTGCGTTTCAACATTACAAAGGTTCCTGAAATTTGAACAGGGGATATACTTGCTAAATTACAGTACAGATCAGGTGGTATTGAAGTTATCGATGTTGTGATGTCTCAGGTACTATATATCCTGATAACGATGGCCTATTTCTTTTGTGCGGGGACTTATAATAATTTACTGCCCTTGAAGCTACCCTCATACATTCCGCGATGTATTTTCTAAGAGTTGACATAACTACCGAAGCTGATAGATAAATGATTCGGCTTTTCGTATAGCTTCCAAGCAGCACAACTCTTTATTTCGAGAATTGAAGTTATCTCTGTTTCTACATTGGTTGACGGATTATTAAATAATTATCCACACAAGTACTTTAAAGTTCTTAGGTCTGTCATGTGGTGCGAATAACCTGCTACCTATAATGATGCTTTCCTGCATGCACCAGTAAGACGTCTGTATATTTTTTTTAGATAGATTGGAATATGCATGTCATATGGATAAATGCCGCCAGTTCAGATTTAGAAAGTTCTGTGCAATATTGGATTTTACATAGACTATATGGAGAGTTGAACCAAATCATGTAGTTACTGTTTTTATCGGTTTGGTTTCATTAGATGGTGTTGCTCCAGGTTCGAAAGTAAGCTTAATTTTTTTCTGTATATTCACTATTCTCCAGGAATTTATTGTAGTTTGATCTATGAAAATTTCCTTTGTTCAAGGAGCTAATAGAGCTTCTTCCACCTATATTCTTGAAAATGATTATGTTGTGGTTGTAAGTTTTGTCAGTCTAAATGTGTTTATTGCATGGTTTGCATTTACGTGTATTGGGGTCTAAAGTAATGTCTAGAGAGTTAGCTGCTGTATAGTTACAGTGGTTTAAGTTCTAGTTCTTTAAAGGTATTGATGAGATTTTATCATATATCCGTTTATATTGTTAAAACCAGCGAAATCATCATCACTGTACTGACCTACATCTAAAGCGTTAAATCTAAATCTAAGTTTATCAATGGTGTATAATCTAACTTGGTTACATGCCTGCGTTCGGTTAAAGTAGCGCATCTTGATACTAACAGATCATTAGTCTTTCACCTCTCTCATGCAGAGCTTGGAAGTGACTCGCGGCATGTAAGGGTTTCTTCTTTTCGACAAATGCTATCATTCATTTCAACATCACTGTCATCAGTTTTCCTAACGTATCATTCCATATTCCAGGATCTTGACGTGGATTTGACAGACAGAATTCAATCACATCCAAGTAGATAAATTTGCGTCTATTTTCATCACTAATGCTACTAAACCAATGTACTATAACGCTGGAGTTATAACATGGTCGTAATCTAGTAACCTTTCCAACTTTATTATTAATCTAGTTAGTATGTGTTCGCTAACTTTTCCAAGTTTATTCAGAACAGGATCTATTAGCTTACATTTTGGATTTACTGTGTTCCGGATATTATTTTCGGTCCCTAGTTAAACTTATTATAAATGTTTGTGTTAGCTTTTCTGTACTTTTGTGTGATATTTGTACATTCAGAGTTTAGTGAGAATCTTTGTCTAGTTTATACATGGTTTTATTTTTCTTGTGACTTATCAGAGAGAGAGAGCTTGTAACAGGCGTAATGTCATATTTTAGTTAAGTGAGAAGTTATCTCTATATTTTAAAAAAATCTTACTGTGCCGGTTATTTCTAGAAGTTCTGCTTGAAAGCTATCAAATCTTTTAATCCGAGAAGAGCAGTTCTGTTTTTGCTTTTTCTTGTTTTTTTTTTCTAAAATTCCGAATGTTGAATGTATTGACGTTGTGTATACACACATATATGCGCTGTTTCAAACACGTACTCATGTATACACACATACATACACGCGCACATACGCACATGTGACTACTGTGATGTTTAACTCTAGTTCTCTAAAGCCACTAATGAGATCTTTACTTTTTATCTAGATTATGTTAGTTTACCATGGACAAGTGGGTATTAAATTACATGTACATGTATAATAAGAGTACATGTACAATAAGAGCTTATTTTCTTTAAGAAGGTATTTTTGATAGCAGGGTCATATATTTGATATACGCATATGTAAGTATGCATGCGTGTGTGTGTGTAAATAGATAGATAGATAGATAGATAGATAGATAGATATATGCATCATATATGTGCATATATGCATAGTATGCATGCGTACATATAAACATACACTCATATTTAAACACATACATTCACACTCGCGCGTGCACTTATATGTGGTCGCCACTAGAAATCTTCAAAAATATTCAAAGCTACTATTTCATAAGAGTAGTATGCTAGCTGTACTTTTGGAAAAGGTTGATGTACTAAATTGCATACACAAAATAATTCTTAAATTATTGAAATTTTGCCTCATCTTCGGAGAAGGAAAGCAAAAATCTAGCGCTAATTGTTTGCAACTAAGAAAAAGGGGAGGTAATTTCAAGTACACGAATTAATTTTACCGAAATACTTAAATTACATGCTAAATGCATAATTTGACCTTCGTTGGCCAACAATGATATCACCTACATTCGAATGTTTCTGCTTTATTGGTCATCTTCAGCGAAGCATATTCATAATCGATCTTCTTTGATCAGTTGAACGAGATTTTACGTATAACAGAAAAAGTGTAGGAAGATATTTGGTCTGTAATAAAAAAAAAAGAAGCATATTATGAACTAGGCGCAGGAGTGGCTGTGTGGTAAGTAGCTTGCTTACCAACCACATGGTTCCGGGTTCATTCCCACTGCGTGGCACCTTGGGCAAGTGTCTTCTACTGTAGCCTCGGGCCGACCAAAGCCTTGTGAGTGGATTTGGTAGACGGAAACTGAAAGAAGCCCGTCGTATATATGTATATATATATATATATATATATATATATGTGTGTGTGTGTGTGTGTGTGTATGTTTGTCCCCCCAACATCGCTTGACAACCGATGATGGTGTGTTAACGTCCCCGTATATTAGCAGTTCGGCAAAAGAGACCGATAGAATAAGTACTAGGCTTACAAACAATAAGTCCTGGGGTCGATTTGCTCGACTAAAGGCGGTGCTCCAGCATGGCCGCAGTCAAATGACTGAAACAAGTAAAAGAGAGTAAAGAGTAAGGGAAATAACTGAAATGAATCACTGGTGTAAATTTAGATATGTTAGCTAAAGACTGCGCTTAGCTGTATGTTGTTCATTTATAAAGAAAATATGGCATTGTGACTACATATTCTTTAGGTGTGAATTAACTGGGAATTGATGCAACTCCTGATGTCTTTGTTGTTTAGTGACAGCATTCTATCCATGACCATCCCGATTTTTTTTTACCTTTTCCTTCTGTGAATTACATATCTAATATGAATCGTTCGTTTTCTAAAGGTAGCAGTGTCTAATTTTAAGAGGGTATTGGTTGATATGTTTAGCCTGCTGACAGACCTATACGCTTAGTCACTAACTCGTGGTCATGTCGTTACAACAGGATATCTTCTAAGTTTCTCTTCCAGGTGAATGCGCATGTCTTGCCAAAGGAATATGAATGGGTTGTAAATACAGACAGAAGAATAGGAAATACCATGATACTGTGTCACATGATTAAGAGTGTGTACGGTCAAAGGTGACAACGTATAGGTCTTTATTGTAGAGATGAAGCCAAGTTGGAATGACAACAGAATCCAAAAGTACACCAGATAAGATTAAGTGAGAATATAAGTGAATATTTGTAACTTATGCTGTAATTAATTGATTTTGAAAGAAAGCTTGTTTTCGCTGCTATAGTAATAAGTGGTGGTGGTGGTGGTGGTGGTGGTGGTGGTGGTGGTGGTTGTGGTGATGACAACAAATGGCTGGACGTGATTAAGGAAATGCTCCGGAGGCTCGATGTCATCTTTGAAGGTGCAGAGGGGCTGGCACGGGATCGCCAGCGATAAAGAGTACTGGTGGACCCCAGCCTCATCAAGCTAGAGCATGAATCAATCAAGCAAGTTGGTGGTAGTGGTGGCAGTACTGCTGCTGCTGCTGCCGCTGCTGTAAGCTCTGATTGATCAGATCTGTGATTGAAGGAATCTAGTTATGACCAACTTGCCTTTTATTAAAAAATACTTTATCGAAGATTATCCAACAAATGCATCATTTCATTTTCCAATAGTTTGTGTCTAAGTTCATCGAGCTTTGGACTGTTATTTCATGTGATTTAAGTGGCCACGTAGGCGCTCCCTATATGACGCTGCATTAGTCATGCTGTTGTGAGTTGAGGTGCGAGATAGAGAAGGGAACACTTGTAATCGTTTCTCCAACTTTGGCATTGTCGTTGTTATAGTTGTCGTTTAGCCCAGGTCAATCTGAATCAGGTGCACCAATGATCAATCATGTTCCAGCTATGACCATCTGGTCTTCTTCGCAAGGCTAATTTGTCTTAGAACTACATCAACACCATTAACTAATGTCTTTTCTTTTCGAAACATAACTTACAAAAAATAACGCTTGAGATATACATTCCAAATTTTAGCATAAGGTCAGCAATGTCGGGGGAGTAGGTAAGTCGGTTACATCAACCCCCGTGCTCAACTAGTGCTTATTTCATCCCCGAAAGGAATGATAAGCAAAGTCAATCTCGGCAGGATTTGAATACAGGACATAAAGATGGATGAAATACCGCTAAGCATTTAGCCAGGGGTGCTAACGATTCTACCAACTCGTCGCCTTAAGAAACCTCAAAATATTAACACATTAAATAACATGGTGCACCTGATACCATGTTATTTCTCGGAATATCCTTTATATTTATTCTTCCTCAATTAACTTTTCAAACAGTTATTTGAGTTCAAGTAAATAACTATTTGTTTACGTTAATTATTTACGTAAATGATCATGTATGTATGTATGTATGTATGTATGTATGTATGTATGTATGAATGTATGTATATATATATATATATATATATATATATATA
>NC_068981.1:153385305-153389123 GCF_001194135.2 Octopus bimaculoides
ATATATATATATATATATATATATATATATATATATATATATATATAGATATATAGATAGATAGATAGATAGATAGATAGAGAGATAGATAGATAGATAGATTATTTGTGTGTGTGTATGTGTGTATCAGCTATCGCTCTCATACACACTTTATTATGGCATTCATGCTATTCTTCCATACTCTTATGTTCTTTGTGAAATTCATCTAATTCATTCCCTCTATCTTGTGCTTGTAAATTATTGTTTTTTTGCTGGTCTCTTAGAATTTCCGTTCGCCAATTGTCGTCGATTTACTTGGATGTGCAACAGAGTGAAACACATTGTTACCTGTAACAAACCGCGTCTATCTTAATGTAACGCAAACATACACACACTGTCTTTCTCTCCATCTCTTTCCTCCTCTCTCTTTCTCTCTCTCTCTCACTCACACATACTCACACACACTCGTGCACACATACAGATAGTACCACACAGTATTCTTTTTTTTTGGGGGGGGGGAGATAATAAACACACACACACAGACGGACAGACAGACAGACAGACAGACAGACAGATAGATAGATAGATAGATAGATATCTCCTGGACGATGTGGTGTCGAAACGATTTCCGTGAAAACTAATTTTTATGTGTATATACTTGTAAGTGCCTGTATGCATGTATGTATGTATGTATGTATGCATGTATGTATGTATGTATGCATGCATGTATGTATGCATGCATGTATGTATGCATGCATGTATGTATGCATGCATGTATGTATGCATGTATTCAAAAATGTACAGGAAGCAGCGAGAGTCAAAATAATAGCGTGTTCATTTATTTTTAAAGCGTACATACACATTTTACGTAAATGGTATTTACCGTGGGTTTTCATTTGACCTGCATTTCGTTTGCCTATAATGAATTAATTCCGTTCTGTAAAGCCTCTGCACACACCAGCAAAAGTATTGTTTGCTGTTTCAATATAGGGACAGAAGTACTTGCTTAGCACCAAAAGACCTAAGCAGTATTTATCACTAAGGAGTCATGATTTAGCCGAAGCATCAGTGTCTGAGAGCCTGCTGACGTCGTTTGAAGTTTGGTACAATTTTACATACAAGATCCTACGAGAGAAAATTCAGTAGTAAATACTATTCACGATCGAGATTGCAGGAACGTGTAAAAAGAAGAACACATACATACATACATACATACATACATACATACATACATACATACATACATGCATGCATGCATGCATACATACATACATACATACATACATACATACATACATACATACATACATACATACATACATACATAAATATGTTTGTGTGTGTATATATATCTATATGATTTATATAATGTTCTGTGGAATGACTAAATAAAAGACTACTCGAGACAAAAACATCGATATAAACCCATTTTTTCATATATATATATATAGCTCTTCGAAACGCCGGTGTTAAAACGGGGGTAGCTGATGAAGTAGAATGTTCTCTATGTGGCTTGTGTGTTTTCTCGTCTACGTTTTGTTTGCAATGTCCTGTACCCAGATATGCACCTATACATACAGGTGGATGTCGGTATGCACATACCTGTACGTATATATGCATATACTCATTTACTATTTGTTTATATATATATATATATATATATATACAGAGAGAGAGAGAGAGAGAGAGAGAGAGAGAGAGAGAGAGAGAGAGAGAGAGAGAGAGATGCTCCTAGTTGATTCTAGTTCATTTAGTCCAGAAATAATTAAAAGGTTACCCGAAGAAAGTATATTTTATCAATTCAGACAATGAACTCCAACGGCTGATGGCTGTAATGGCTGTACCTGCTGACCTGTCTGCTTCAGACTTGATTGAAGACAGACATGCCATAAATGAGTTCGAACAAAGGAATGTACTACCCATCCTTGACATCTGCAGACTGAATAGCAAAATAAGTCTAACATCACACACATCCTCATCCCCATGTAACTACCATTCTTTCCTCTCTTTCCATCAGCTTCTATTCCTCCCCACCAAATATACACAGAAATACTCACATACCTCAATCTACCTTCTTACTACTCAATAGTGATAAATAACTCTTAGTTAAACATACATTTATGTTATATCGCCTGAAGAAAGGATACCATGAAGATGCCTACGAATACTACAGACTACACTGTAATCATACCAGATAACGGTCTGTAATCTTAAGAGACACCTGATTTGTTGAAACGCGTGTAGCGATGCATTAAAACATTTATAAATTCCATCCGAGAATTATTGTTATTATTACTATATATATACATATACTTACATACATACATACATACATACATACATACATACATACATACATACATACATCTTTACACCAACATCCCACGTCACTATGGAATAAAAGCAATTAAATTTTGGTTGGAAAAGTACCCCGAAGTACTTCCGGAACGCATAAATCAGGTCTTTATAATTGAATCTTTAAAAATTATACTTCAGACACCTACTATCGTCAGGAATGTGGAATTGCGATGGGAACGAAAGTAGCCCCTGTTCTTGCGAACATGATAATGGGTTATTTTGAATTCACCATATATGAAGTGTCATTTCAAAAATATGGTTGTCCATTTCACCATTGCATAAGAGAAAACTGGTAAAGATAGCTGGATGACTGTTTTATCATTTGGAAGGAGACCATTGACAAACTTTTGGACTTCAAATCAACACTAAACGATATAAAAAGTAACATTCAATTCACAATGGAATATAGCAAAGAACAGCTCCCATGTTTGGATTTTATGATAAAAAAAAAGTCAAGAACCAAATTATAAACCAACGGACTCGAAACAATATCTCCTTCTTAGCTCGTGCCACCCGAAACACACCAAAATAAATATCCCCTTCAATTTGGCAAAAAGGATTTGCACAATAGTGTCTGATAGAACTACTCGAGACCTTCGTCTGCAAGACCTCAAAACAACACTCACGGAAAGACAATATCCACCCTCACTTATAGACGATGGAATTAAGAGTGCCAAGAAATTAGACATAAAAACACAAAACATAACACCTCACCTCATCTCCAAACACTAGTGTTTATATCAACCCACAAACCTAGAAATAATGAGGCATACAACACTACTGTGCAAAATCTCCCATTACTAACTAGAGACTCAAAAATGAACAATATCCTGAAATCGCATAAACTCATCAAATGCAAAAAGCAACATAAATCGCTAAAGCGACTTCTAACAAATGCGAAGCTTTACACAATAACCACGAAACCAACGGTTAAAAAATGTGGACACCTAAACTGTGGAACATGCCCCAACCTACTTGAGGGCTCGGATTTCCTTTTCAAACAAGAAGAGAGGTTCACAATTAAAACTAACTCCATTTGTGCCTCCGAGAACGTAATTTATGTAATAACCTGCTCGGGTTGTGGACATCACTATATAGGACAGGCAAGTATGACATTGAGACAAGAACCACTCTACATAAAGAGCAGATCAGATTCCTGCAATACAAATTCCATTAAGTGAACACAGAGAAATGTGCAGGTAGCATCAAACTAAATTTCTCAGTTTTCCCCTTCTACCAGTGCAAAGATACAATTTCTTTACAAGAACGTTTAAAGAAATTTTTTTCATCGAAAAATACAGAACACGCATAACCAACTTTGATCTCTAAACATATTTCAATTCAAGATTACATACCCATCACTGTACATATTACTCCCCACCACTCTAGTTTTTGAATTTTTGTGTATACATATATTCCCTCCGCCCTGCCGAAAACTGAACAATTATCTCCCCTTTCCACAATAATAACGAGAACCAATT
>NC_068981.1:153389542-153393002 GCF_001194135.2 Octopus bimaculoides
TGTGTGTGTGTGTGTGTGTGTGTGTATGTGTGTGTATGTGTGTGTGTGTGTGTACGTATGTGTGTGTGTGTCTGTGTTTGTCCCCACCATCGCTGACAACCGATATTGGTGTGTTTACATCCCCGTAACTTAGGAGTTCGGCAAAAGAGACCGATAGAATAAGTACTAGGCTTACAAAGAATACGTCGTGGGGTCGAATTTTCGACTAAAAGGCGATGCACCCAAATTTATTCAACCAAAAGTACTGAATTCATTATTTCACCTTCACATGAGAGTCACAATACCGTGACTACACACACACACAATACATGCAAACGCACACAGACACATACACACGCACGCTCGGACACATGCAAGCGCACATACGCTCTTATCATTTATAAGTGTAGAGTAGTAGTGCACATCACCTTCGTAGATCCTACAAAATTGGTAAGTCCAATGGTGATAATGCTCAGCATGAAAATGCTTAGGTGAATGTTTAAAGAAAAAAATAATAAAGTCCTCACAGGAGACGGTTGGATTCCAGAGAATTGTAATCCAGAGACTGGAGACCTAAAGAAAACTTTTCGTGGAAACTTCGATCTAGCTAAAGTTAAAACTGCAATGACTCAATTTAAACTTTAACTGTAAACCTGACCAAAGTATGTCTAGATTCAGAAGAACATAAAATACCTGCTCCTACAACCTCCACGACGTTTTTATTCTCAGTCTAATTTATGAAATAATCTACATAACATCCTACTGAATCAGTAATTCAGCAGTTTAGCTTTCGCGCTTAAGTTAAACATTCACCATCAAGGTTATAATTCCTTTCAGAAATGTTTGATTGATTTGTCCCGTTTGTTCGATCGTTTGATCGATTTGTCTATCAAACCATTTGAGGTCGCTGTGTTGTCTCTAATGAGGTGTGACTAGTAATTTTTGTAACTTGGGGGAAGCTGATCTTTCTTCAAGGTGATATATTCCGTGATAAACCTGTCTGTGATATAAAGTCTGTAGCATGGTGATCTATGGAATTTGATATCATTTGTTCTGTTCATTGATCAATGCTTTTGATGCGTGCTGCTTGTGTCTGTACATATTATTTATGCAGTAGTTTGGCGCTATTTAAGCAATGCCGTTCCATAGGTAGAGCCAAAACTTTTATGAAACGAAGTAAAAAAGAAAAATTGTTCTGAAATGGAAAGGTCAAGCTTTCAAGTTCACAGAAAATTTTTTTTTAATAATAATAATAATAATAATAATAATAATAATAATAATAATAATAATAATAATAATAATAATAATAGTTGTTGTTGTTATTGTTGCTATTTTCATCATCATCATCATCATCATCCTCATCATCATCATCATCATTATTACTGAGTGAGAGAGCAGTACATGCCAACAAGGTAACACTGGGGTAAAATATACGAAGCCCAGTATACCCATCATGACTACCCGTCTGATAAGGGATTATTATTATTATTATTATTATTATTATTATTATTATTATTATTATTATTATTATTATTATTATTAAGGCGGTGAGTTGGCAGAATCGTTAGCACACCGGGCAAAATGCTTAGCAGTATTTCGTCCGCCTTTACGTTCTGAGTTCAAATTCTGCCTGGGTCGACTTTGCCAAACTTTGAAATCATTATTGTTGTTGTTGTTGTTGTTGCTGCTGCTGCTTCTGTTGTTGTTGTTGTTGTTGTTGTTAATGATGATAATGATGACGATGTCGTTGCTGTTGTTACCACTGCTGCTAGCTAATGTCAATGTAATGATATTCAGTGTCAAATTTGCCTCCCGTCCTTCTAAAGATGGAAAAGCTGTAAAACATCTGACTTCACGAAAGCATAGAATTGGTGGAAGGATTAAATTAACTACGTGAAAATACATCTGACTGAAGTGACGGTGATGAGATGATAGAAGCGGTTGACCGTTGAATTAAGTACCTCGAGGTATTTAATTACATGCTGGGTCCCAGTTCCACTAGAGCTAACATTGCTTGCCTTCCCTTCAGGGTCCATTGAAATTTGTACCAGCAGAAATGTACTAGAATTAAAGGATTATTTTATTATATGATTGTGTCGGATGTGGGAGAAATAGATGGTCCTACATATGACAAATATATGCCCTTCCAAACTGATGAGAACAAGGTGGTGAATGGTCCATTTCTGCTGCTTTTAAATAAAGCATAATAGTCTACCTCTGGTATTTGAGTACTCTTTATTCCACCTTGTTGCACATTTTATGTGCTTACTCCGGTATATATATTTATATATATATATATATATATATATGCATAAATATATGTATATATACATATATATAAGAGTATGTACATATATATAAAACGAACCAGTAAATAATGGGTACGGGGGAGAAGACTATGATATAAGCCGTACGAAGCCGCTTATAGTCTTCTGCAACTTCTCAACACTTATTTTATTCTTATTTATATTATGTTGCAGAAGGCCATAAGCGGCCTCGTACCTTTTATATCATAGCCCTCTCACCCACACCCTTTATTTATTGGTTCATTTTCTTCTTTATTTACATATCCCCTGCAACGGTTTTAACTTTTGCCCTTGGTTCAACTATAATTGACCAATGGTGGTGATGGATAGATTTTGGTCAATTCCATTGCGGACAACAGGTGGTGGTCTCGTTGGGGTGCAGCAGCCACGTAGCGTATCTAGGTTGAGAAAGCTTGGCGGAGCCCATTTCTCTCCAGGCTAAACTCATTTCAAGAACACAACAGATCGCCCGGTCCAGGGACCGAAACCGCAATCTTATGGTCGTGGTATTCATTTCTACCGCTGAGTGGACTGCAGCAACGTGAAGTGAAGTGTTTTGCTCAAGAATACAATGCCCTCAAGAATACAATGCCCTCAAGAATACAATGCCCTCAAGAATACAATGCCCTCAAGAATACAATGCCCTCTCTTGGTCCAGGAATCGAAACCACAATCTTACGATCGTGAGTCCAACATCCTAACCACTAAGCCACACACCTCCACATAGATATGTACCTAGCTGTATACATACGCAAACGACATACTGGTATACTTGTATGTAAGTGCATGCTTGCTTATATATGTGCGTGTGTGTGTGTGTGTGTGTGCCTGTGTGTCTGTGTGTGCTCGTGTGTGTACACATCTATGTACATGTATATGGATTCCAACATGTACATAGTACATAGATAGACGCAGAAGTGTAGGTAGATGGAGAAATAATTTTCTACATAAAGAAATGCAAAGAAAACTTTTGAGATAAATTCATACAGAAATGTATAATCAGATAGGTACATAGATACATGCATACATTCATACACACACACACACACATACACACACACACACACACAAACACACACACACGGACGTACACACACACACTCATGCATGTATATATGTATATCTATCTATCTATCTATCTATCTATCTATCTATCTATCTATCTATCTATCTAT
>NC_068981.1:153393344-153395417 GCF_001194135.2 Octopus bimaculoides
TCTCTCTCTCTCTCTCTCTCTCTCTCTCTCTCTCTCTCTCTCTCTCTCTCTTGTTGGTTCTAAGCTTGGTTACGTATGGTTACCATCATTGCCGGTATTTCTATAGAGTCGACTGGATTTTGTTAATCCACAAAGACTATGCAGATTCGAACTTATTTTATCAGGTGATTCTTGGCATGTACGAGGTCATGCATGCCAAGAAAACTGCCTCGAATCTCTTCTATTGAATTGTTGCATCAATGACGTTAATGTATTTCCTTACATACTCTCGTTGTATTTTTCTTATTTGTTTATCCAACTCTGTTGATTCTGTTTTGTCTCTAGCTGAGTTTCCTTTTCATTCCTTCATCTGATCCTATGTTTCCTGAAATAATTTGTTGTTGCTTTCACCACGCGTTTCCCTGGAGTCTTCGGTTGTTTCAATAAACTTTCAATAACGTTTTGTGTTGCATAGTTATTGCAGTGTTAAGGTCAGCAGAGAAAAAAAAAATCGATTTGACTCTCGACGATCTTGATTGGTTTGTTCTTGGAGTGGAAAAGCTTCTTTCTTTCTATTTACAAGGTGATTTAGAACTTGCCTCTTACCATTCCATGATCGCTGTCTTTGACCATGATATTCAATTCAATGTGTCGAACAATGTCATGTTCGGTATAGTATAATCTGTCTCGTCGAAGGTTTCACACTCTGAAATTCTCGAAGTTCTTTTATATGGTTTCTCCTTTCTCAAGAGAATATTGACTATTTTAAAGATTTTTCAGACATTTCTTTCATATTAATGAATATATACTTAGGCAGTGTTCGGTGGGATTTTTTGGGTTTTTCTTTTTTAAATCGCTTTTAATTTATCTTTACTTTTAGGTCTTCCATTATGATGGTACGTCTCGTCATAGTCGGTATCTTCGTTAATCAATGCATAAAATAACTCAGCACTTCTTGAGTATTTGCAGATATTGGTGCATATACTTGGAATATTTTAACTTTAAGGTAAGACTGGTGACATGATTTGAAATACCATGAAATTCCTTGACATAGTTCATAATCTATTCGTTGATCAAAGAAACAAATCCACCGAACTTGTGTTTTTCTCTATGTGTAGTAAAAAAGATGGGTTCATGACTTTATGTTATCGCTGCGGTAGACCTTCACTGAGATCGAATGCACAACTTCATATTTTTTATTTTGATATTTTGCTAATCATATATGTGCGATATGGTTCTTTTGAGAGTAGACACATATTCCGGACACATACGAAAGTGTTACTTCCGTTATTTAGTTTTTTTAATATTTGTTTCTGTTTTGGTGAATAACCACCACTGCTGAATAACCCCTTCAATCTTATGCTTTAATTCCGCTTGTCCAATAGGAACAATCGTTAAAGTTCTTGATTTTGGAATCGTATTAGATATTTAGACTACACTGTAAATTGCTAGGCCAAAGCATAGTGGTGTACGTCAGCTTGGCTCCCCTGGCCTCTTATTCAGTGTAAATGTGGCAGCAATGTTTCCAAGAGATCTACTATTAACCTCTTATGTGACATAAGAATAACTGACAGTATGCATTTATACAAACATGCATACATATATACATACATTCAAACATCCATGCTTCCATAAATAAATAGATTCATATTTATATTCACCTGGCAGATGGGAACTGAACGCAGAATATGCACAACCGGAAGAGATACCGTAATACATTGCTGAGGCGCCAACTATTCTGATACCTTCCCATCCACAGAACAACGCAACGCCCAGTCCGGGTATCAAACCCGCGATCTAGTGATCTAGTGTGACATCCTATCCAGTTGGCCACGCACCTTCACATTCTCAATACATATGTAGACTAAAAGTACATTACTACATAGCCTATGAGCTATTTTCCTGAAACACAGGGGCGTAACAGAGATAGATAGATAGATAGATAGATAGATAGATAGATAGATAGATAGATAGATAGATAGATAGATACATTTCTTTTATTAGCCACACATGGCTCAACGAAGATGGGACAAATACAATGTAGAGCTTTTCTTTTTGGGAGGGGAAAAAAAAAAAAGTGGTGGTGTCGATCAA
>NC_068981.1:153395739-153399840 GCF_001194135.2 Octopus bimaculoides
TTTTTTTGTTCATAGGGTTATGCTCAAGATGGCTCCGTCGTTCACAGATAGATAGATAGATAGATAGACAGACAGACAGACAAACAGACAGACAGACAGACAGACAGACAGATAGATAGATAGATAGATAGATAGATAGATAGATAGATAGATAGATAGATAGATAGATAGATAGATATACGCGAGCTCAAACGTATATCCAAGCATATAGACATGCATATACACACATACACATGTATATTTATCCAGCCATCCTGTCAGCCAACCTCTATACATACATTCATACATACATACATACATACATACATACATACATACATGCGTGCGTACGTAAGTACGTACGTACGTACAAACATACGTAAGTATACAGATGTACTGATATAGATATGTAGGTATTCTACAGTTAGTTACATGCATTCTGCAGAACCTATTACAATGCATTAATGCAATGTATCTCAGCGTCATTTCCGTATGACCGATTATATATATTTTCTATGTCATAAAAAATTGAATCTATAATTTCTTAAATTTCAGTTACAGCGTTTTAGCATTGCTGCATGGAAATCGATGTGAATATGTAATTTTTATTGAATAGTAAAATTTCTTTTAAGAATATCGCATTCTTTTTAGTCATGTATGATATATTTGAATAAAGCGTATTTCAGTTTTTGTTGTGAATATATTTATACGAACATGCATACATACATGCACGGACACGCATACATATATAGTCATAAACATACACACGCATCACAGATGCAGACACGGACACGCGCGTTCACACACACATACATATGTATGTATGAATATATATAAGTATTTATATGTAAATATATATTTGCACACACGAATATTATACACAGATGTACGCACGCATATACACACATAGGCTCACATATACGTGTATACATATGCATACAAATTGCAGCCTTGGTGTGCACCGGTATATATGCTATATATGCATTCATAAATGAATATATATGTAAGGAGACATGGTAAAAATTTGAATGCGTATATACAGTAAAAACTTTTTCTCACAACTTTCTCTTACTCTTTCTTCCTGTTTCTGTTGTGCCTGTATTTCAAAGGGCCAGCCTTGTTACACTCTGTGTCACACTGAACCACCCCGAGAACTACGTTAAGGGTACACGTGTCTGTGGAGTGCTCAGCCACTTGCACGTTAATTTCATGAGCAGGCTGTTCCGTTGATCGGATCAACTGGAACCCCCGTCGTCACAACCGACGGAGTGCCGTATATATATATATATATATGTGTGTGTGTGTGTGTGTGTATGCATGTATGTATATATATATGTATATATATTTATTTATATGTAGAGAGAGAGAAAGAAAGTGAACGAGAAAGAGAGAGAAAGACATTCTCCTCCCCATAATACCTGATGAGCCGAGAGCCCGACACGAGATGCAGACGAGAGCAGCGGAATCAAACTCCCTTAAACACCAAATGGGCCAACGGCTGGGACAAAAGCACATACAGGAGTGGTGATGTAAAACGCCCCAGACTGAGAAAATCAGAAAGACCTTGGTGGTGCTCCGGCATGATCGCAGCCGCATGGCTGAAACGTGTAAAAGAGTATATATTCTATGTATACATATATATGTGTATGTGTGTGTGTGTTTGAGTGTGTGCGTGTGTGTGTACACGCATTCAAACATGTTTAATCGATCCTCCGTTCTAATAATGACTATGTGTGTTTGTGTACGTATGTCTGTGCGCAGGCGCTTGTGTTTTTGCTTACATGTGTGTGAAGTTTTGGTATGTGTGGTGTGTGTGTATATGCATAATAGCATGTTTTCTGTGCATATTCGCATTTGCTTGTGTATATATACTCATTTAATTATGGTTATGATATATGTATATAATACACTGTTTATCTATACTGACACACACACGCACACACACACGAAAACACGCAGACACACACACACGAAAACGCGCAGACACACACACAAATACACACACACATACACAGACACACGTATATATACAAACATATATACATATGTATCCCCTTTCGTTTCCTCTCTCTTCCTTTCTCTAATTCATTTTATCTCCCCTTCTCCCCCTTTCGTTTTTTCTCTCTCATCCTTTCGCTAATTCTTTTCCTCCCCCCTTCACCGTTCTCTATCTGTCCCTCTCTCTTCATCACTCTTCCTCCTTTACTCTCTCATTGCTCACACGTGATCATCGGCCATCTTTCTTCTCCTAACCTGAGTTTCTTTCAGCTACAGAGATAAGACGCATTTTTGTCTATCTCCTATCAAAGCTTGTTCCTTCAGCTTTCGCCACCTCACCTCGTTATGGCTTAGCAGCCCTTACTATTTGTTTTCACTGTCCTGTTTTTGTTACCAACGTAGACCCTCCGCAAATCCCAAATTTTATTTAATTTGGTTTGCGGGAGCAACTGTTTTGACGAAGGCGCATCTTGTCGTAATTGCTCGAAATGCAG
This sequence comes from Octopus bimaculoides, assembly GCF_001194135.2. Lineage (NCBI taxonomy): Eukaryota > Metazoa > Mollusca > Cephalopoda > Octopoda > Octopodidae > Octopus > Octopus bimaculoides. Next base: position 153,398,211 of record NC_068981.1, read on the forward strand.
AGTAGATAAAACAGCCGACAACTGATAAAGGGTCATTCTTTATGCTACATTATTATTATTATTATTATTATTATTATTATTATTATTATTATTATTATTATTATTATTATTATTATTATCATTATAAGTTTACTGCTCAGATCTCTCAGTCTTACTTGCTCTGGTTGATTCTGTAAGAGCGAATAGCAACCTGTTGTCAGCAAACTGCACATGGAGACAACATGATCGATGGTCTCATTTTGTTGTTGGCATATACGACATTATTATTATTATTATTATTATTATTATTATTATTATTATTATTATTATTATTATTATTATTATTATTATTATTCAGTAGTTTTATTTTTATAGCGTGCTTTCACTTCACTACTGAGCGCAGCTCTGTGTGCCTTGGATATGTGCTGTGGTTTGCTGTGATGATCTTATGGTTACTGTATTGAAAGTGTTTTGCCTAGGATGTGTGCAGTGCCCAGTAGTGCAATTTTCTGTATGTTATATATATTTGTAAGTCCTGGTGTTTTTGTTATGTATTTGAATATTTTTTTATCATACCTAAGGCGTCTACTATGATAGGAATTGTTTCTGTTTTTAGATTCCACATTCGAGTTACTTCTATTTCCAGGTCTTTGTATTTTGAAAGTTTCTCCATTTCTTTTAAGGAAACGTTGTCATCTGCTGGTATTGATACATCAATTAGAAAGCATTTTTTTCTTCATGATCTCTGACAACTATATCTGGCCTGTTGGCCTTAATTTCTCTATCTGTGTGTATTGGCATATTCCAGAGTATGGTTGCTTTCTCGTTTTCTGTGACCTTTTCTGGCGTGTGCTTATGCCATCTTTTTTCTGTTGATGATGATGATGATTTCATTTATTTGCCATAAGTGCGAAGGATAAGGGGGACAATACAAAGACAAAGTGTGGGGGTTTACATATAACGAAATGATAGAAAAAAAGAAGGTAAGTTTACACAGTATACAATGGAAAGGAAAGGGCATCTAAATATTATACAAAGGTTTCAAAAAAAGTAGGGATGATAAAGGTATAGCTCTCCTGATACAGGATGAACTCTAGGGATAATCGAGGAACCCCACTGTCTAAGATTTCCCTGAATATCAAGAGCAAGTGCCCTCTCCAATTCCTTCTCTCCGACTCACAGGTCTACTCTTAAAGAGGTACCATCCACTCTTGGCATTTTCGCAACTTTCATCCAGCTTTCAATAAACTCACTCGAAGACAGCACTTCCCTCTCCACTCACAGTTTTCTTTTCAAGTGAAACTTGAAGAAGTCAATGAGAGCTCTATCAAAGAGAATGTGTCTGTCCTCATGCCTTTCAGCCTTGTCCATCAAAATAATAATAATAATAATAATAATAATAATAATAATAATAATAATAATAATAATAATAATAATAATAATAATAATAATTGGCCCAAAAGGGTGAAATGCAAATTTGATCTCAGCAGCATTTGAACTGGGAAGTTAAAGTGCCAGAGGAAAACAAAACTGAAAGGCAATTTTTCCAGAGATGTAACAATTCTGCCATATAGTAACGATAGCAACAACTCACACACACACACATACACACACACACACATATATATCCTTACATACGTATATATATATA
>NC_068981.1:153400917-153402008 GCF_001194135.2 Octopus bimaculoides
GAACAGTCTGGGAAATGCCCCGTTACACAGGTTCAGAACATGTGTGACTGGACATTTCCCAGACAGTTCCCTTATGAGGATGGGTCTTTGTGCCTGAAACGTTAAGGTTTTGTAAATTTTCAGCATGGTCGGCACCTTTCTTATTTTCCCCTCTTTTTCCAGACAGACGGACTGACAGTCGGAGAGGAAGATACAGATATTAATATATAGATATATACATTCACGCAGACACAAATGTTTTTGAGCGTGTGTATGTATGTGTATATATATATATATATATATATATATATGTATATTTATATATATACTCGCACATACACACATATTTATACAGTAGTTAATAAATTGTATGGTACACACCTGGTAGTTTGCCGCCGGTAAAGCACGTTCACTGGCTCAGTGTCCTTGGGTATGTAATTAATATATACCGTACATACAGTGGAGGCTCGTACATTTACATTGGTACACATATATACATGCAGACATGTATGTATATACATACGTCTTTATATATGGACGTGCAGATAGATAGATAGATAGATAGATAGATAGATAGATAGATAGATAGATAGATAGATAGATAGATAGATAGATAAAGAGTTATTCTATAATACACAGACACTCACATACGAGGGGGTGCTGAATAGTTCCTGGCTTTGGGTAAAAGAAAATACAAGAGGAACAGCTAATTCTGTTTTTATTCAACATATTTCCCTCTCAGTTTCACACACTTATTGCAGTGGTCCTTCAGTTTTTCTAAGCCCTGTAAAAGGACTCTGAAAGTTGGGCCTCAAGCCGAGCCTTTTGCTATACTCTTAAAGCCTGGAGCTTTTCTGCACACCCTCGTAGAGTATAAAAATATTAATTTTCATCCAGTAATAAACACTGTGGTAGAGGTTAGTGGGTAATCTGATTTCTATTATTTAAAGATTGGATATAACGTATGCGTATAGATTTTGATATTCACTATGCATGGGATACATCCAAGGATACACACATAGACACACACACACATTGATACACACACACATGTATAGCCATACACAAATGGAAGGACGGATATATATGTGTGTTTATATATATATATATAT
>NC_068981.1:153407621-153412647 GCF_001194135.2 Octopus bimaculoides
TATATATATATATATATATATATATGAAAATAAGGTAGGACAAGTGTTATGTCTAACGAGACAGCAACATGTGTCTTCGGATGTCCTCTTCTCGTCAGAGAGTAAGCCTGTCTTTTTCGTTGATGGCAAGTCAACTTCGGAGAATTCTTGATTTTAAATTTTATTTCTCCTCATATACAGCTGATCTTAACTGCCATTTGGTAGTTTTGTCACATCCTCTGAATACAATGATGGTTTTGATGAATTGAGAATATAAATATGTATGTATTCTTCCTACCTTGATTTCCATGAGTGTTCTAAATATTCAACTAACTGAAACGAAATTTATGCGTAACTGGTTGAATATTTCACAAATAGGTGTATCTTTAGCGTAGTTCTCATGCACAGTCTTTCATGACTCAGTTTGTAACGCTACTGCACGTTTGACTTGTAGTTACAGTCCATTTGACAGACTTCCAAAGCGTTCCGTCTTCACTGTTTCATTCATTCGTCGGTGGGCGAAACAAGGTTACGACAATCTTGCTCGTGATACACACTGTGAGATCGAACTTGATTGCATAGCGGATTTCCTAAACATTACACACACGCGCGCGCGCGCACGCACGCACGTATGCAAGCACGCACACATTCTAATTTAATCTTCCATATCTTAAAATGTACTTCCTTGCGACAATGTAAACTTCAATTTAATCAAGATACCTTTGGCCTGACGATTAGCCTGCGGTATAAACCGCGCTTGGATATTCACCACTTCTGAGGTTCCGCTCGCTATGAAACATATGTAACCCGGATTTTATCTACTCCAGTCTTTAACTCTTGTATTCTTATTCGCACACCCGGCAACTCTGGTGACCCACCGCGAAATATAAAACTTTTTTTCAGTTTATCGTACTTCGATACGAAAAAGATCCACAACCTTCCGTCTCAATAAACCACTATTGTCCCTGAAAGTTCTTTTTTGCATTTACTACGGATTGCTTGAAGCTAACTTTCTTCTTACACATCAATCCCTGGATCTTATATATAGCTTATTTTGGAAAATCGCCAGAAATCGGTTGAGGACTCTGCCCCGCAGAAGAATCCAATATGGACGCCTACTACATTGATTATTCTATGAAAAACATATCTATACCATCTAAGAAACTTTTGGAGAAAATTAGAGATTTTTTTCTCGATGGCCCGATAACTGAAGAGATGCCGGCGTGGGTTTCCGCCTCGACATCCGAAACTCGGAGTTTTATCATGGCTACCGAATAATTGTCACATATTATATTTACAGATATATATATATATACAAAGAAAGAAAGAGAGAGATAGAGAGAGACAGACAGAGAGAGATAGAGAGAGAGAGACAGACAGACAGACAGACAGACAGACAGACAGACAGACAGACAGACAGACAGACAGACAGACAGACAGATAGATAGATAGATAGATAGATAGATAGATAGATAGATAGATAGCCTGCAATCCTATTGATCTATTTAAAAAATAAAGACAACTGAATATGTACACATACCTATGTGTGTATGTATGTATGTATGTATGCATGTATGTATGTATGTAAGGATACGTCTTTTTGCAATCACTCTTTGCTCTTTCTTTACTAGTTTATGCTTTAAGTTGCTTTGATATTCCTTTCAAATCTTACAATCCTAAAGCATGAAATATTTACTTTTCAACTAATATTTTTCTTTAAATAGATAAGTAAAAACATGAAATTTTTACTTTCGTTGATGTTTTATAATGTTTATTACTATTTTTATTATTATTATTATTATTATTATTATTATTATTATTATTATTATTATTATTATTATTATCATCATCATCATCGTTGTTGTTGTTGTCACTATGATTTAAAACATTTTCACATCTGAAACTGTAATGTCTTTGATTTTGTTTTGATTAGAGATATAGAGATCTTCGTATATCGCTAATCAAAGTCGCTTTATATTTTTATGCGTTACATCATTCCGCAAGCACAATGATCGTTAACTCTGTGTGGTATCCGAACCCTTCCCCCACGAACATCCACATCCACCGCAAATGCCACCTTAACCTCTTAAAAAAAGTAAGGACGCTTTGGGTAAATTACTTCTTCATACACAACATGATCATCAACCTCCAGACAAATGATTGTTACTGGTGGAAATCATTGGATCATAGGTCTCCGCAGTTTGCAGTGACCTGGCACTAAACCACCACCATCACCACCTCCACAACAACAGCAACAACAATTATAACAGCAATCGCAACATAATTGTCGGTGATTTTGGTAAAATACCAAATGTTGTAGAACATCATGATGTAGAAGGTCATGTTTCCTCTACATCAGTGGTTCCCAATAGGAGCCAATGTGGCCCTTTGGTGGAGTGGGGGCCCATATAAGATTTTATGTATATAAGCATGTGTGAATGTGAAATTGCATGTGCGTGTTTGTATGTGTGTGTGCGTGTGTGTGTGTGTGTGTGTGTGTGTGTGGGTGTGTGTGTGTGTGTGTGTGTGTACATATATACGATATAGAAGAAATTACGATAAACGCAAGTTTACATTATTTGTTCCTACGTATGTTTCACCATTGTGGTTGTTTGAAACACTACTTCGGATGTTCTAAGTGCGAGTTCAATATTTTACCTGAACCGAGGAACACTTTCTTGCATTATATTACAGAGAGCTAATGTCTAAATGTATGTATAAACATCACTACATATATACGTTCGTATATACAATACATACGCGTGTGTGTGCATATGTTTGTTTGTGTGTGTGCGTGTGATGGCTGAAAACTCGTGTTCGAGTATTGCCATCGCCCGATCGAAAGTCCCACATGCGAAGGCTACGATCAGTCAGTTTGAGGATACATACATACATGCATACATAGATACATACATCCATACATCCATGCATACATGCATACAAACATACATACATACATACATACATACATACATACATACATACATACATACATACATATGTGAGCATTTATTTCTTTATTCAGTGAATTCTGAAAAATCAGCTGCTGGTTCTGTTATGTAATATAAATTGTATAATATGCATGACTAAACCGTCTTTTATCATAAATTTTGAAAGAGGTGATATGAAATTACTTGATCAATCTCAAGTTGTTGAAACAATTGTATACCATGGAATAAACTTATACCATAAACGCTACTCTTCGCTTATTCTGATACACGTGCCTCTGTGTGTGTGTGTGTGTGTGTGTGTGTGTGTGTGTGTGTGTGTGTGTGTGTGTGTGTGTGTGTGTGTGTGTGTGTGTGTGTGTGTGTGTGTGTGTGTGTGTGTGTGTGTGTGTGTGTGTGTGTGTGTGTGTGTGTGTGTGTACATCTATGCATATATAGATATATCTACATATACATAAACACATATATATATGCTATGTACTTTATACTCTTAGGTGTTTCAGTGAGTTGACATTCAGAAATTTTTGTGTCCGTTCTACAGGCGACTAGTACTGACTTTGAAAGCTTTGTTATACTCATTATTGGTGTATATACATCAATGTTATGCACACACACACACACATATACACATACACACATATATATATATATATACCTATACACAAACAAACTTACATTCATATACGTACAGATCGCAAATAATATACTCTGTATATGGGTGTGTGTGTGTGTGTGTGTGTGTATGTGTCTGTGTACATTTATATATTACATTTAATATGTATATACTTTTATACATACATCCATATTCATATAAAGCGATCGATCGGTTGGTCGATCGAGAGAGAGATACAGAGAAAGAGAGAGTGGGAGAGAGAGAGTAGGAGAGAGAGATTGATGCCACGCAATGAACGTATGCACACGCATACACATAAAGTAGTGCATAGATACATGTATTGTATCAACTGTTTTCGATTATATGTCTATATATATATATATACGCATACAATATTAGTTAGACGCTTGTATTTATGCGTGAATGCGCATGTGTGTGTGTGTGTCTATATATATCTGTATGCATATATTATGATTGTATGAGAGTATTTCCGTATACATTACTTGTTAAACACTGTTATATTTATGTGTAAGGACGCATTTGTGTATGGTTAGGCATGTATGTGTATGTTTGAAGTACTTGTATGTGAGTGTATGTGTCTTTGTGGTCGTTTTGTGTATGTGTGTATGTTTATGCATGAGTGCATGCTTGGATTTGCGGGTGTCTATGAATGCATCTATACACTAATGAGTGTGTATATATGCAGCATACACGCGTTTTATACGCATGCGTTTGAGTATCTGTCAGTAAGTATGACAATGTATGCGCATAGGTACGAATAATACTGTGTCGGTGTCTATGTATATACATGGATGTGAATATAGGTATGATTATAGTTTGCATGTGCTAAGTATGTGTATATGAGAATATATATGAATGTATTTGTGTATCAATGTGTGTATGTATATGCTTGTGTGTACGTGCATTTACGAGGGTGAGCATATGCATCCGTATATCTATCAGCATCTGTATCTGTAAATGCACGAACAGTTGGTACGTATGTGTATATACGCGTGTGTTTTTTGCTAGCAAAAGGACCAACCAACAATTTCATACAACCTGCAAGAGATGAAAAGCGAACGATGTAGTAATGTGAAAAAATAAAGAGAGGTAATCAGAGATATGATTATAACCCTGCTTGGATTTTTTTTTAATCTTTTACCAACGTAGTTGCATGCACAGACGCAAGCATAAATCACATGAATGACCGAACATCAAATGATTCCTCTGAAAATACTTATATATATATATATCAATATTATTGTATCTATTTTTCTCACCTATATTTTTGCTGTTCCTTCTTTTTTCTGTTTTTCTTGTTATTTTCGTTTTTACTTTTGACTTTCTACTCGGTAAGGCTTTTGTTTCGTATCGTACAAGAAATTACATACTTCAAGAGATGTACATTCCTTTATATATATTCGTATACATATTTACTAACCGTGCCATAAAAATTGCAACAAAACTTTTATATATATATATATAT
>NC_068981.1:153412657-153417886 GCF_001194135.2 Octopus bimaculoides
AGAGAGAGAGAGAGAGAGAGAGAGAGAGAGAGAGCGAGAGAGCGAGAGAGTAAGAGAGTTTCTTTTGATAAAAACTTTTTCTTTGTATGTTTTTTACACAAATGATGTCCGTTCTCTTTTTTTGTATTTTTACATTATTCCCTATCTTTCTGATTTCATCCTACTTACCATTTCGTGTATGTGTATATATGTGTGCATATCTATATACGTATGTATGTATGTATATATGCATGTGTACCCATACATATACATACGCGTATATATGATATATATATATGATGCTTTTTTTTTCGATAAACATATAATTTTAACTTGACTATAAAAAGTAAACATTGATACTAAAATTGCATGTTTGCTAAAAATATATAAATCACATTTGAAATTATCAAAAAATCAAAATGCACACACACGCACACACATCTATGTATGTATATATGAACAAACATATATATATGTGTGTATATATATATTTATTTATATATACATATGAACATACATACATATGTATGTATAGTGAGGTCGTGTGTCTTAGTGGTTAGGGTGATGCAGTCGTGAGTTCGTGCTTTCAATTCTCAGACTTTCTTCTGCGATCACTTTCACATCCGACGTGTGGAACATTACGCACCTCTACAGGCGTTGTCCATTTTTGTTTTGAGAGAGTGAGCTAATCTGCAGTACAAATATTTGATCACAATAAACAAATCATCAGTGCAAGCAATTGCAGGACTCTCTGGCGACCTCTTCCTACTTCCTGTTATTTCATCATGCGGTGACCGTCTAATTGAGACACTCATGTTCTTTTCTCTAACCATTTCTTTTCTCTTCTCGTCTATCCTCTCTGTAAAAGATTGCGTGCTCGAAAAGCCAAAGACTTTTCTTTCTATTTTCCCTAAGCATAAACCTGATTCACTCTATTTGTTTACATACATACATGTATATACGTCTATGTATATATCTGTATGTATATGTGTGTGTGTGTGTGTGTGTGTGTGTGTGTGTGTGTGTGTGTGTGTGTGTGTGTGTGTGTGTGTGTGTGTGTGTGTGCATGTATGTATATATATACGTGTGTGTATGTGTGTATGTATATATATATATATATATGCATATGTGTGCGCGCGCGCGTATTTGTGTATGTATGTATGTATGTACGTATGTATAATTAATTAATTAATTAATTAATTCAGAAATATATTTAAATTATTGGCCAGAATGAGAACTATCTGTTTTAAATCCCATGTATATGTCCGTGCCCTACAATAAATTTTCTGAAACAACAGTAAAAGCTGCCGACATGACATCTAACATTTCGTTCAAAGGATATTTACAGGTTACTGAAAATTAGGAGAACTTTCTACTGTATTGAAAGTTATAGCGTTTTGGTGATGACGGGATTATCCCTCACGTCGTCTTCTGGTGGAGTGTAGCGCGTGCATATATAAATGCACTTACACCTCAGTACATACTACTGGGATGATAGGGCCCGAGTAAGAGGGGAGTTTAAACAGAGAAGAGAATCAAGAGGAGAAAACTGGAAAACACCGATGTTCTAGAAGAGTTCTAGAAACTGTTTTTAAAGAGAAAAAATTGTAATATAAAATGCATGAAATAAAATTACCTAAAATTATATAAAATATATAAATCCATAAAATACTATTTTGGAAAAAATGTTTTCTAGGGAAAAATTAACTGTTATACGTAGATAGAAGGAGCCTATTCTTGAATGTCTTATGTCTGAGTATGAATTTTTTCATGTGTGTGTCGAAGCTAAAGTTTTCTGTGTTTGCATTAAGATAGGCTTGTTGCCATAAGTTTCTCAGAATTATGCTCTATTATTCTATGCATTGGACCCTTGGTAGCATGCATGGTCTGTAATTTTCTGCGACCTTCTAGTTGATATAAAATACTGTACCATTTTCTTTTCACTGCCCGATGTACCTTATGAGTTTTGTTATCCCGTTTTTAGTTGGTTTCTTTTTCTGTTGTGATGTGGTTATGAAATCCTCACTTGAAAGACCTTTCAGTCAAACTTCTATACCGTTTTCGGTTGGTGTTCTGGTTCGCTTCTGTAAATTCGTTCTCCGCTTTATTAAGTAATAGCCTCATTATTTTATAAGTCATTTAGCTGGCATGCCGTAGGTTTCCTGCATGAATGTCCAACCTCAACAGTAAGAGCGGTTTGTAACATAATGTTTTCTAAATTAGGGATACAAGTACAAGTGATCTTAACTGTACGTTTATTGATCACCTTCCTATTGCTGTGTTTTTATGGGAAATTTCTATCCGTTAAATTTTGGAATACGTTACCTATATTAGATTTAATGTTGAGTGAAAAGGTCACTGATTCTGCTGGCAGTTCTTTTGTTTTAGTTGTAGCTTTATAGCTGATTCTGTCTTCGTGATTCCGCTACTTCAAGACCCTGCACACACACACACACATATATATATATATATATATATGGAGAGAGGGAGTCCTGTATGCATATGTTAGTATTTAGAAATGAGATAAATAGTGCACTGTATGTGCCGTATACTCTTCCAAGTTTTCGTTTTACATGCTCGTTCCGGCATATATTTACATCGCCTCAACTAACACATAATAGGAGAAGCTCAGAGTAGCTTTCAACAGCTTTTGGACAGTTATATATGATTACATGTGTAAATATATGGACCAAAGATATAAATCCTTACACACAAAAAAAAAATAATAAATAAATAAATAATAAAATAGAATGATTTCTTGCGGACATTAGTACAATGCTGCAAGTTTTAAGTGTTGAATTTGGCGATCATAGCTACTAAAATATTTGAGTGGAATTTTATTTTTAATAACCTAGATAAGATGCAAGTCGTATTGACTTCGACAGAATTTGAACTTACGACGACATAACTAAATATCGCATTGTCTTTTGGTCAATGCTCTGTTAATTTTCACCCTTAATAAATAGTAAATATTTTGATGTTTTTTAAAATGGACTTCTTAAATACGCCATTGAACATTTGTTAGGTATTTTCAGTAACAGAAGTATACTTTGGTGACCAAGAAGTAAGGCGTCGAGCTGGCAGGAACGTTAGCACGCCGGGCGAAATGCTTAGCGGTATTTCGTCTGCCGTTACGTTCTGAGTTCAAATTCCGCCGAGGTCGACTTTGCCTTTCATCCTTTCGGGGTCGACAAATTAAGTACCAGTTACGTACTGAGGTCGATACGCACTGTCTGTCCTTATTTGTCCCCTCTATGTTTAGCCCTTTGTGGGCAATAAAGAAATAAGAAGTAATAGGAATTTAGTGAGGTCCTTGATCATGTGAATTAAGCTATGACAATTATGCAACATTTTTCCCAAAACAAAACAATATAATAATAACTTTACAGAATAACACTTCAATTAATTTGTTTGAAATAAAATAAGGCATACCTACAATTAGCTTTTCTTTCTTGTTTAAAATCTCAAAACAAAAAGAAAATAGTAAGAAATATGTCTGTAATTAATTCGTTAAAAAAAAAAACTACTGTGAAGGCAATATGAAATTATAGTAAACATAAGCGCCATGTTGGGTGTAACTATTGAAAAGTAAAGCCAGCAACGAATGGCAGCCAATGAGTGTGTTTTACGTTCATTTCAAACTGGAAATGATACGAGTTATAAAGCAGTAGAAGACACATGTGTGTGTGTGTGTGTATGTTTTCATATCTGTGTATAAGTTATTTATGTACGAGATGTACATATTACGTTTCAGTATTCGACGTCTGTGTGGATGCATATGTACCTATATATATATATATATATATATATATGCACACACACATACATACACATGTGTGTGTGTGTGTGTGCATGTATGTATATTTATATATACATACATATATATATATATATATATATATATATATACATACACATGGTGAAGCAAATATTTGCTGATCCCTTAATTATATTTATAAATATACATACACATATAGATAGATAGATAGATAGACAGATATTCTTATTTGCTTGTATTCATATGCATATATATGCATTTTTATGTCTGAATATTTTGCCTATATACAAATATATATATTTATGTATATAAATATTTGTACATAGGCAAAATATGTATATAAATATATATGTATACGTGTGAGTGAGTGTGTGTGTGTTTGTGTGTGCGTGTGTGTGTGCGTGTGTGTACGTGTGTGTGTACATTTGCGTATATAGTTTTTGTGCGTTCGTTTATCAACAAACAGACTAAAACATGAATTTGCTTAACTAACCAGAGAAGTTAATTTTCTATCGAGTTTGATATTCCCTCGATTAACATTAGAGTCGTTTGGTGTTTAGTGGCAACCACCAGACAAACCCTCGCAGGCACAGCTCACCGTTTTGTTAGCATTATTTATTGTATCTTTTTTTTCTGTTCGTTTTCGTTTAGTTTTCTTATATTTTCTTATATTTTGCTCATTATTTTGCTGTAAGTATTTTCACTTTCTTCCTCATTTCTTTGTTTCATTTTTTATTGTTCTTTTCATTCTTTAATATTTCCATTTTGTTCATTTTTACTTCTAATTTTACTTAGTCTTTGCATTCGTTCATTCATTTATTCGTTCATTCAACCTTCTCCTGTATCGTGCATACCTTTGCAGCAACTAACCGCTTCTAGATACCACACAATTAAAACAACAGACATTAATCTTTAAACTTTCGTTACCAATACGTCTTTTTTTTTTTTACCCTTCTATTTCGTTGCAAGATTTCGGCATTCTCTTGCATTTGCATTTCACTTCCAACTTATGTATTTATCGATTCTTCGAAACAGACATCAACACACAACCACATCTGTAATTATATTAGATGCACCAACTCAGGTGATGAATTATCAAGTTATACTCTTCTTGAATATTTTACCAAGTTTATGTCGCTGGATACGTTTTCAATAATTCTTACCGACAAATGTTTACACACTTCATACATATTTCATGTAATTAATGAATCAAAGAATTTGCATTTTCCATCATTACTGACTAAAATACAATTCATGAGTGTATTTCAAATCTGAGATGTGTATGCTATGTATATAAACCTTATAGAATCTCTTTCATAATTGAATTACATACTTCGTGTAGTGTACACTGTACTGTGCACATGATGTACATAACTTCCATTGTCGTATGCCCCGCGATCATTTCTATTTTAGTGTATTCAATAACATGTTCAGGGACAATATCTAAAAGAGTTGTTGTTGTTGTTGTTGTT
>NC_068981.1:153417896-153422918 GCF_001194135.2 Octopus bimaculoides
AAAATAACGTTTTTTCAGTTGCGGAGTAGCTAAGACTTAATTATATTGTTCCCTTCCCTTTTATTTGCTAGTGGAATCTGATTTGTGAGTGATTACCTGCCATTTCTAACAGAGGTTCCCTTATTGGCATAGTATTAGGTGATAACAGTTACATTCCTCGTGTCGCGCAACCACTCTAAAAACAATGAGTTCCATTGCGTGGCATAGAAATTACTCCAAAGTATCGCCTTCATGAAATGTGTCTAAGGTATGTCATTCTGACAGAAGCCATCCCTTGCTAAATCATTCAATAATTTGAAGGTAAAAAATTATAGTCCCACAGTTGTCTTCCTTGATTACAAAACCCACCAGCTTTCTCTTGATTTCTCTTGATATGTTGTTAGGTTAAGTTATATTTCTATATCAATACTGGATAATACTCTAGTTTTCCAACTGTTATACAAATATTTGACCTATGTGTGCCCTGTAGACTACGTTTTGTAGACAAACAAAGAATAGATGTAAGTTTTGAATAGAAGCAGCAGCATTTATATGACGGATAGTGGTTCTCTTGAACTGATATCAGGAACAACATCCAATCACTCGCCAAACCTATACTACGACATTTCAAATCACCACCAGACCACTTTTTTGGCAATTTCCCTGTTTGTCGGAGCTCTCAACGCCCATCCTCAAAACAGGTGAGAAAAAGAACTTAATTATTACTGTGGTCTCTTACTCGTGCATAGGCAGTAACGAACGCCTCTCATTCTTGTAGTTTACCGTGACGTTGTTCGCTGTTTCTCTCGTTTTGGGGTTTATTTTTCTTTCAACACCCATCTTGTAGTTTGTTATTCTAATTCTCAATAATTTAAATCTATTTATTCACCACTTCCAGTAAATATTTCCTTTTTCTCTAACGATAGATTCCACCTGAAACATTACACGCCATCTCTTTCTCATGGCAAAATATTTTATTCCACATTGCAAATTTCTTGAATAGAACATACTCTATTATAAGTCATTGCGAGATTACATTTCTTACATTCTTTCATAAGTAACATGAAATTATTAACTCTTAGGGCTTTGAAAAGTCGAAAAAACGAGAAGTCCTGAAAATTTCTTGGCTTTGGGTAAAATAAAATAGAGGAGAATCAGTCAATTATGATTTTATTCCAATATTCTCTTCTTAGATTCACACACTTATAGCAGCGGTCCTTCAGCTTTTCCAAGCCCTGTAGAAGAACCCGGAATGTTGGGCCTCCAGCCAGGCCTTTCGCGATACCTTAAAGCCAGGAACTTTTCAGCACCCCCTCGTATACTTTAGGGTATTTTGAACAATAGGTTTACCCTTGCTGTATCAATAAGGCGTTGATCAAACGAACTCGAGTCCAAACTATTTAGTTTCTATTCGTTATTGCGATCTTGGTCTAATTGTGTTTAACATTCAGAGAAGATAGGGAACAGTTTTGAGCTATTTATAAGGTTATTTAATGAATAGCAAGCACTCATTAAATACACCTGCATATCAATAAATGTGCTGACAGAAAATTTATTGATATGCAGGTGTATTTAACGCTAAGGTAGAGCACATATATTTGATCGTTATAAGCAAATAATTTGTGCAAGCTGTTCAGCGAGAAATTGCAGAACCGTCGTTCTCGGACTATGAGAGACTACCACCATCATATGTATGTATGTATGTATGTATGTATGTATGTATGTATGTATGTATTATGTACGTACGTACGTGTGTATGTCTGCATGTATGCATGTAGGCATGCATGCATGTATCCATGTATGTATGCATGTATGCATGCATGTATGCATGTCTGTATGTCCTGTATGTAGAGTTAGATGTACGACTGCTACTGGTGTATTACATCTATGTGAACATAAAGCAATAGAATGTTCCCCTGAAGAACTGTTGTGGTTCAGCATCCACTGCAGAGGATGCAAATAACGACAATGGCGAAACGTACGTAGGGAACAAAGAATATAAACTATATCTTGTTTCGTTTTTAATAATGCTTTTTCCTACACACACACACATGTATAATTTGATCCAGATGTATTTCTATCGAAATGTGAGATGGCTATCTTCATTCCACGAGTGAAAGAATAAGAATAAGTCTTTCAACAGCTTTTGATAAGTAAATAGGTTTTAGTAGTTCTCTCTGTACTGACAAAAATTTGAGCAAACAATGTTTTAAGATTCTGCTTCTCAACTTGACATCATGCCATCAAAGTAAATCTTTAAAAGCTAACAACGAATCCTATCCTTTAATATTGCTACGTGGAATTTCAGTGATTCATTGTTCTAATTTCGCAAAATGGATACCTCTTTGGTCTCAGATATTTTCAATATAAAATTCAAAAGATTTTATTTACTTTCATTCTGTGACTCATCTGCCAAAATAATTTTTTCTTTTACCGTATATTTTCATAACTTCTTTAAGAATGTCTTCGTTTCTGATTATTTTGCCTCCACTATCGTAGGTGGCAAGTGTCACAATATGATAATGTGGCGTAGAATCTTTTACTACATCGCGTTTGGAATACCGATGTTGTAATTTCAAATCTTGTTGAGGTGTAGTTCATATCTCTAACTATTGGTACCAGTCACATAAGAAGCCGTAATATAATAATTTTTAACATAGGTACAAAGAAATTTGTCGGGTGTAGTTAGACGATTAAATCGGTCACAGTAATTGATTAGTACATTAATTTTGACCCTGGAATGATAAAAGCCAAACATGAATTCGGTGAGATTTGAACTCTAGCAATATAACAGGGTTCTTTCAAGTAATTATACCTTCCAACTGCAGAAAATAATGTTTCACCCACTAAAGACAGTTTTAAAATTATACTTTATTAACTACTAAAGAATTGAGGCATACGTGCACACAGATATACTTTTGGTCGCATCTTGGGACACTAAGGGTTTCGTTGTCTCTTGTGTTCATTAGATACTTTGTAGCAATTTCCTGCTTTTGGATTGCAAGCGCATAGCCTTCGAAGTCTGTATGTATCTGTTGGTCGTAACGAACAGAAGAAAAACTATTCGATACAATTGTAGAGTATAAGAATATACTTCCGCTCATCTAGTTGATTGTTACTCTGGAGTTTCTCTAACATCCGGTCGATTTATCAGTCAGGATATTCTTACTAGTATAAACAAACACCTACCGCTTTTTAGATGGACTGCAATGTATGAGTGGTTGTCCTTGAATTTCCACATGTAATGGTGTTTTTCAAAGGATAAAAGTTCAATATATCGAAGCACACCCACTCAATATAGAGTGACTCGTATAAAGTGGTGACACATTGAATGATATACGCAAAAGATCACCGTGCGTATGTATGTATGTATGTATGTATGTATGTATGTATGTATGTATGTATGTATGTATGTGTGTATGTGTGTAAGTACGTGTGCAGAGTTGTATGTTTTGCTTCATGTATGTATACTCATGCATATAGTTGCATATCTAGACATATTCATATATACTTAAATGATAAACTTCTGGAAAGTTTTACAGATTTTTATGTATGTACGTATGAATGTATGTATATATAACGAGTGTATATATATATATATATATATATATATATATATACTTTGTGAAGACTGTTGGCCCACATGGAGCAGATCCTTTCCTATGACAAGTTTTGTTTTTAGTCCGGCAGAGTGTCCTCTAGACTGACCTTAGATATAGTGTTCGTACACAAACGTTGGGTGGAAAGCAACGCATATTAAAAGTTTAGGTAAATCTTGAAACCGCCGGGTTCTTTCTCGTTTTGTCCTTTCTACAGATATTAAATATAATTTCAGAATATAAAAACCATATTTCATCGATCAATCTTAGCTTCACTATCAATTAATTGCATAAAAATACGTTTCTAAGCACAAGAGTGTACCCTGCCCGCTTTGTGTAAATATGTGCGTGAGTGTGTGTGTGTGAATTTGTGTGCGTGTCTTTGTGTGTGCGTGTGTGTGTTATTACGCGTGATTATATAAAAACCCTGAAAGAAATTATTAGAAAATAATTATATCAACGCAAATGGCAGGAAATATAAGTGATACGAAAAAAATACGAAAAGAAAACTCTATCTATGAAAGGAAGTTATATGATATTTGGCAAATATAGTGAGAGAAATAAACAATCAATCTTGCATTCCAAAACGATTTTCGTTCAAGTAACAGGCTTTGATATAATTTAGGGGAAAAGGTTTGGGTGCTATGATTCCTAACTGTAATTTATAGAAGATAGTTTTATCGAAATCTGATTGATAAAATTACAACCTGAATTTTTTTATTTTTAAACATTTTTGAAATTTGTTTTCTTTTGGCTAACGATTTTTAAAAATATTTTTCTTTACATATCTCAGTTTTACCCTAAATTTTCAATTTTAAGCCGACATGAATATAATGTATATGAAGTTGTTGTTGTTGTTGTTGTTGTAATGGTGTGGCAGGTGGTAGTGGTGTAATTTGGTAAAGATTCATAAAAGCATGATGTTTGGCTGATGGTGCAAACATCGTCGAGAATTAAAACAGCATTTACATCCCAACGAAATGGTTTCAGGATCGATTCGAAACAACTTAGTTTCGAAGTGAACTTCTTAAATGCACACATACACATTACACTCACTCATTCATACTAGTACTTATACATATACATCCCCGTAACTTAGCGACTCGGCAAACGAGAGCTGTAGAATAAGTAGAAGGCTAAAAATAAAGAAAGAAAGAAAGAATGAAAGAAAGAAAGGTCGATTGTTTGACTAAAGCTTTCTAGGCAGTGCCCAGTCTAATGACTGAAACAAGTAAAAGATACAAGGATTATACATACATTGGGTTGTCCGGAAAGTTCGTGCCGATTTTTAAAGGAAAGAAAAAGGTCAATGAATATTTGCCATTACATGTTTAATCAACCAAATATGAACCATTTTGTTGCACAATGCGTCCTCATCTTTCCTTTAACTTGAAAATACCCTCTTCCCAGAATTAAGGTGGTTTCATGGCAAATAAGTCGAAAG
>NC_068981.1:153424016-153429760 GCF_001194135.2 Octopus bimaculoides
ATAAATACATATGCATGCATCTAGACATGAAAATATATACATAAAAACGCATCCATAAAACAAACATACAAATCTGCGCATACACTAACACCAAATACTGCACGCACACACACACATGCACAAATACCTAAATGATGTTGATAAAAGTTCCAATGAAGGAGCCTTGAATCTATGTTAGAGTGCGGCTCTTTTTCTATGGACAAGAAATGCAGAAATGAAACTGATTGTAAACATACATACATACATACATACATACATACATACATACATACATACATACACACATACACACATACATACATATGGCACCTGTAACAAAACACGTATCACTAGAAAATATTACAGCCTAATAAAGAAAATTTGAACATCAGAACTCTCTGCATTCAATAAAACAGTGACCAACAATGTTTGTAGTGCCAATATTCATACCAACATTTAGGCTGCTCGATTGGACGTTTGATGAGATCTGAGCCAGTGATGCGAAAACCCCAAAACACTAGCAAGCACATATATTTTCCGTATAAACACTGACGTAGATCACCTCTACTTAAAACGAAAACAAGGCGGTGGAAGCTTAACATCGATCCAAAATGTCTTTGAATGTCGTATCATATCCCTTCGGCAACATCTTTAAATCACCAAGTGTCGAAGTGCATCACTTGACCAAGTTTGCATACATGAGGCTTATAACACCATAAGACTTGGAAGGCAGTTCTTTCAGCAACATTCCTTGTCTGATAACCTAGAATACATGCCCAAAGAAGTCGTACGACTCTACCGCAACGTTTCATCAGATGAGAGGATGAGCCTATATTAGCAGAAGACTATGCATGGATATATTAGTAGAAAGCTCCGAGACATGCACCAATAGCCGGATTACTAACTCCCACTTTGAAGGATAAGCGTTTGCAATCCAGGAACAAGAAATATCAGATAAATATCTGATGTAAAAAAGCGATAGAGATGCAGAAAAAGTGACAACCTATGCAGAATCTATGGAGTTCACACAGAAGATATCACCCACAACATAAGCAGTTGTCGGAAAATATCATCACAGTATTATCTACCGATGAGACATGACGTTGTAGCTAGGACACTCTACAGGGTGTCCACAAGGTCTGGGTACATGGAGTAAATAAAATCATTACATAAACAATTAAATTTATGAAATAATAATTTTTTAAAGTATGTGTTTATCCCCATGTACCCAGACTTTGTGGACACTCTGAATAATGAAATCCGTCGGAAGGATAACCCCGAGGGCAAAGAAACAAGAACCCGCAGTATGGTAGAGGCCATAACCACTCATGATAAAAAGGAGTACTGGTAGAATGTCTCATTGAAGACCTCAGTAAAGTGTAAGCACAACAGACCTGATATAATGATTTGGGATAGAGAAGAGAAACTGTGTACAGTTGTGGAAATTAGCTGCCCAGTGGATGTTAACATAAAGCTGAAGATCAGTGAAAAAGGGAACACCTACGCTAAACTATTGAGAAATCTACAGTTACTCTTTCAAGATTATAAGTTCAGGTCATTATTGGGGCCCTGGGATATGTAACACACTGCCTAAATACCAATCTTGAGAAATTAGGCTTCTCAAACCAGAAAGGAGAAAGCTAATTCGAAGACCACAGATCCAATCCATCACTGGAACTGTAAAAATCTGTAAAACTTTCCAGAAGTTTATCATTTAAATATACATGTGCATGTCTAGATATGCAAATATATGCATGAGAATACAAACATAAAACAAAGCATACAAATCTGCCCATATACATACATACATACATACATACATATATACATACATACATACATACATACAAAAATACCCTGTTACTGATGTTGAAATTCCAATGAATAAGCCTTGGATCTCGGTTAGAAACTGGTTCTTTCTCTATTGACAAGAAATCTTGAAATAAACTGAATTATTACATACATACATACATACATACATACATACATACATACATACATACATACATACATACATACATACGTCTGCATCTTGGTATACTTCTCACTGATATTCTTACCTACAAAAATACCTTGTTGTTGATCTTGAAATTCCAATGAAGGAGCTTCAGAGCTAGCTTAAAAACCAGTTCTTTCTCTATTGGCAAGAAATCTTGAAATAAAACTGAATGACATCCATCCATACATACATACATACATACATATGATAAAATTTTTATCAATGTTATTTTTTCACAAGTCTTTTTTTGTTTACCATTCAACAATTGGACAATTTTACATGCCGGCTGTTCTTAAATGACGTGAGACTTACTCCCATTCCCCTTCCTTCTATCGTCTGCGGTTGCATAAGGAACACATAGAAATACTATGCAATCATCACAGAAAACATAGAAGCATTATGCAATCATAGAAAACATTATGTAATCCCGGAATATCTTCAAGAATTTCAATGTATGTTGCTTTACTATTTGTAAGGTATATTATAAAACTAATTCAGTCAATTTAAGTTCAGTTTACACAGGTATTATATTACTACACGTGTGGAAAGCCTTGATTATATACACTACAAGTGTGGAAACTCCTGACTGTCTACATTTTGTACATTACTGACTTCATATACTTACGAGGGGGTGCTGAAAAGTTCCTGGCTTTGAATAAAAACAACACAGGAGGACCAATCAACTATGATTTTATGTAACATATTCCCCTCTCAGATTCACACACCTATTGCAGCAGTCCTTCAGTTTTTCAAAGCCCTGTAAACGAACTCGGAAGTTTGAGCTTTCAACCAGGCCTTTCACGACACCCTTAAAGCCAGGAACTTTTCAGCACCCCCTCGTGTGAGCCAGTGTGGGATGTATGTTTGTGTGTACGTGTTGGGGGGATATGTACAGTTTGGCACTTCATCGAATTTGTTATCTCATAACATCTCTAAAAATGAATATTATTCAATGAAATTTTGAAGAGATATAGTTTCCATGAATGGAGGTGCGACGCTTAGTGGTTAGAGCGTTGGACACATGATCGTAAAATTGTAGTTTTGATTACTGGACCAGGCGATGTGTTGTATCCTTGAGTAAAATACTTCATTTCACATTACTCCCCAGTCCTCTCAACTGGTAAAATTTAGTAATTCTGCGACGGATCGTTTCATATAAATCTCCAATGCCGATTTTCTTTGCTTATAAATCTTATTAAAACGACATTTCGTAGAAATACACTTTCGGGACTTAAGATTACGAAATGTTGACCCTTTCACATCTGAAAGAAAAGCAAAAATTGTTAAAGTTACAGAAATTGACGATAAGAAAATGTGGGATGGGAGAGAGATTAGTCCAAAACTCCTCCCCAAAGTTCTTTTTATAAATGTTATCAACATAATCGCAGTCTAATCCATCAAAAAACATATTTCTGCAAAATTTCATTAAAAGTGTCTATTTTCGGAAACTTATAAGAATTAAAATAGAAGGTCGGGCACGAAACTTGAGTTATAACTCTCTCCCTCTCCCTCTCTCCTTCCCTCCGTCTCTCTCTCTCTCTCTCTCTCTCTCTCTCTCTCTCCGCACATACACACACACACACACACACACACGTATATATATATAGGGAAAGACCCATGATGCTGATGAGGCGGACAATGGTAGTGGGGATGCCGGGGAGGCTGATAGTTATGCTGCTGCTGATGGTAGTGATGATGATGATGATGATGATGATGATGACAACGACGCTGATGACGTTGATGAGTGTAATGTATCCGTGTGAACTTCATAAATATGAAAAGAACTCGGGGAGAAATTTTGTTTCCTTTTTTTTTTGTTGTTTTTTTTTCTTTTTTACTTTTTGAATGTAAACCATGAAATCACGTGAAAATATATTTTGTTGCATTTAGGGAGAGTCATGCTACCTTAATATCTAACATACTCACAGGTTCAATTTCCACTCATTCATTTACTATTATTGTGTGTGTGTGTGTGTGTGTGTGTGTGTTCCAGAATTTTTCGTTGTTTTTGCAACCTTGTCTGCAAAAGCAAAAAAAAAAAAAAACCTAATAACTGAATGAGTGGAAATCGAACCAGTGAGAGTGTCAGATATCAAGGAAGCATGACTCTCCCTAAACACAGTAAAAATTTGTTTCAACACTCGAATTCACATAAAGAATCTTGCAAACAAGATACAAAAACGAAGTGAAAATATATATTTCCCCCAATAATGTGTATACCAAGGTATATGTGCATTATATTTATATATACTATTTGAATTTTTATCAGTTGTTAGTCTGTTTCACTCACTAACTTACATCTTTTCGTTTCACACATGTATGTACGTATTTATCTGCCATAACTACTCCGTCATTTCCAACTCCTACTCCTCTTCCACCACCTCCTCTTCCATCAACACCGATTTCTCCTCTCCACCCTCCTTCTCTTTCGCCCCCACCAACTCCTCCTCCTCCTCCTCCTCCTCCGTATATATGATATTTTCTTTCTCATTTTGTGTGGATAGATGTCTTTTACTCCTTCTCTCTCATCAAGCATTCATTCTGCATGATTTATGTACTCTCTTCCTCTTTCTCCCTATCTGTATGTGCATAAATACATACATATCTCTCTGACTATCTATCTAGATCTTTCTATCTACACACACACACACACACACACACACACACACACACACATACATATATATATATATATATATATATATATATATATATATATATATGCATATATACGGATGTATATCTTTTACTCTTTCTTTTTCTCTATACTACGTTAAAGCATGACTAAAGAAATCATTCATATATAAGTGTGTTTGTGCGTCTGAGTGTCTATGTGTGTGTGTCTGGGTGTATATATGTGCGTGTGTGTATGTGTGAGTTTGTATGTCTATGAATAAATGCGTGAATATATGAATGAACGTACGTATGTGGTGAGTATGCATATGCATATGTATGTGCATATGTATGTGTATGTATATATATATATATATATATATGTATGTATGTATGTATGTATGGATGGATGGATGGATGGATGGATGGTTGGATGCGTATAACAGTGGAAGCTGCAGCGAGCTAAGCATGTCATCCAGCCTCGGGCAGCCCAGCATCCATCATTGAGAAAACTCCACTCTGGCCGACATTCCCGCATATCCTTTCCATCGACTCCCTTAACGACTAATGTTCTCCACTCAATCGCCCCAAAACATATCCGGTGGAACAACAAACTATTTTTCTCCCTCATATAACATTTACCTCACGAACTCCCATCGAGCTGTATCGTTCCTTTACGGTAAAACTCCCTGGTTCAGCCTATTTCCCCCCTAAGCACATATTCCACGACCACAGTAAACGTAGACCATTAACCACAGCAAACTCAACTAATTGTTCGAAAACTTCCCGCGTTCACTCTGGGAGGGTCTCACCACCGCATGAGGCCAACCCCTCATTTCCGATTTAGTAATGCATACAGATCTGTGTATACGTGTGCATACACATACACTGTGTATGTATGTGTGTGTATGTGTGTGTTGTGTGTGTGTGTGTGTGTGTGTGTGTGTGTGTATGCGTGTGATCTTTGAACTTCGACTCTGCCTTTTCATGTTTTCTATGAGAATTTATCTCTCCCACAGTCCTCCCTCCTCTCTCCCGCTCCAACTATATCTGCCTATATCTACACACACACACACACACACACAGATGTAGATTTGCAGACATATAGATAGATATATGCATAACCATACGTATATATACAAGTATATATATA
>NC_068981.1:153430233-153431525 GCF_001194135.2 Octopus bimaculoides
ATATATATATATATATATATATATATATATATATATATATTCTTTTAAATAAACTGATTTTGTTAAATATAGGGGCATTTACAAGTTGAGCCGTGTATAAATATCGAAAACACGTTAATAATGGGTTTGAAATTAAATTATGAGCACGGTACAGTACCGTTTATATTTGCTTTTATTTTATTTTTTTATTTTTTTATTAATCTAGTAAGGTGGCAGAATCATTAGTGCGTCGAAAAAATTGCTTAGCAGCATTTTTTTCCCGTTTTTTTATGTTCTGAGTTTAAGTTTTGCCGAAGTCGACTTTACTTTTCATTCTTTCGGAGTTGGTAAAATAACTAAAATACCAGCAATTTCAACATAAACAACAACAGCAACCGTTATTCTGGTTGTCATGTGTGCAGATATTTTTCCTGTTGTTGTTGTTGTTGATGATGATGATGATGATGATGAGGGTGATGATGATGATGGTGGTGGTAGTCAACCCCTAGTTAGCCCGGAACGGTTGGAATGCCTTTAACCATGGGTCTATGAGCCAGCAGCAGCAGTATCTTAAACAATGGTTGGGGGGAGGGGCTAAGTCGATTGGGTTGACCCTAGTACCTGATTGGAACTTATGTCTTTGACCCCGGAAGACGAAAGGCGAAGACGACCTCGGCGGAATTTGAACTCAGAACGTAAAGCTGGAAGAAATGCCACTTGGCATTTTGTCCGGCCAGCTAACGATTCTGCGAGCTCACCGCCTTCAGCATCTTAAATAATTGAAAACATTTCACCATAAACCCAAACTTTAAACTATAAATCATTTGTTGACACCACAAGATTTTAAGTAGTCATTGTTATCTAAATAATCGGTTAAGAACAATCTACACCTCTCACGTGCAATGTATCCATTTTCTGTTATTTTGAATATTGGTTTCAAATTCTGGCACATGGCCAGCAAAATTCGGGGAGGGGATAAGTCGATATAAGAGGCAAATGAGAGAAAACACATACATACATACAAACATACGTACGTACGTACATAGAGATGTATATCGTAGAGGATGATAAATATAAACGATCACTAGATAAATACGTGGAGGCGGAATGGCCCAGTGGTTAGGGCAGCGGACTTGCGTTCACAGGACCGCGGTTTCGGTTCCCAGACCGGGCGTTGCGAGTGTTTATTGAGCGAAAACACTTAAAGCTCCACGAGGCTCCGGCGAACCCGGCTGTACTACTTCGGCACAACTTTCTCTTACTTACTGTTTCTTTTGTGCCTGTAATTCAAAGGGTCAGCCTTGTCACACTGC
>NC_068981.1:153432984-153434214 GCF_001194135.2 Octopus bimaculoides
TGTGTATGTATGTATATATGTATGTATGTATGTAGGTATGTATGTATACTGTTTAGAAAGATGTGCTCAGAATTCTAGAGAGGTAATCTCGTAATTTCTCGCATCCAAATACCATCGCCGCTGTCACCGCCGTTGTCGATGTTTTTGCTTTTGTTCTTGTTTAGCCCTTACATATATCAGATCTATGATCAAAATCCTTCTGGCTACGACATTCCTATCTTTGATTTAGACAGAGTATCTCGAACTCACTATCATATGTGCCTATCCACTGCAGCTTAAGAACGTATGGTGTTGTTTCAGTCAGTTCTGGTGGCCATTTCTAGTAAGTTGAGTCACTGCGGAGAGCTCTTCCCCTCTGAGTTGGCTCGCAGAAATGTGACTCATTGAAATATCGAATGCCTCCCACCTCTTTATTAACAATTGTTACTATTTTCACTTCAGGATGGCGTCCTACATATTCAAATAGATGTTGTTTGCTTTCTGTTATTTAACGTCATTCAACTAAAACCTCAGACAACTCTACAAATACTTATTATTGAATCCAAACAGCCATAGCAGTCAATATTTTATAAATTGCTACAGTCTAACGAGGCAGTAAATGCACATTGATCGGTTCTCAATATATCATTGTATCATCACGAAGCTCTTGTCAGTAGGACGGTTACATCTTCAGCTATGAAAGTCCGTATCTCCAACAGAAGCTACTAAACTGCTTACTTAGATGACTTGCACTAAAAAAGTATACTTCTGCTATATTTGTGATATATGCGACATTTTTATCTCTATGCTATAATGTTTATTCCTGTAAGCTGATTCTTTTTTATGTTAAATTCGGTTATCAGAGTACTTTTAGAAAATGCTTTTCATTTTTTATGTTAAGTTTTCGGGCGAACATTCTTAGTGCCCTCGGCTTCACCCGTTATTTTCCGGTGTTAATTCCTATACTTTACTAGCTTTGCATATATGTAGTAATTTTGTTCTTTGCCATCCGCTGATGAGAGCAGCTGAAAAAATGGGAACGATAGGAAAGAATATCCATATCTAATCCATGGTAATGTGTTATTAACATATAGCTTTTGTGGTGTATACAAAACCGAACGAAGCCAAACAGGCGTGTATAATTTCCAGGAAACACCCTATGTGGATAATATGGATAAATTAATCAACTGTGGTTTTCTGTTATATATATATATATATATATATATATATATATATATATATATATATATA
>NC_068981.1:153436404-153437182 GCF_001194135.2 Octopus bimaculoides
ATCACTCAAAATCGTTAATTATTCTTTTATTTCTGTATTGAGAAACAATTTTCGACATTTTTTTTCTTCTTTTGTTGTTTCTTCTTCCTAGATTTTTTTCTTCTTCCTCCAATATCTTTCATTTCCTGCCGTTGTTTGTTATCGTTGTTGTTGTTGCTGATGATGGTAATGACGGTGATGATGATACGTATATATTTTTTTTATTTCCTAACCTTTGATTTCTTTCTTTTCCATATTCTATCTTCGTCACTTTGTACATTTTTCGCCTAACTCTTCATCATTTCATCTTTCTTTTCTCAACAACTCCCCCGCCCCTTCCCCCTTCTTCGTTTTCCATTCTCTCTTCTTCAACATCTTCTTCCTCCACTCGTTTTTCCTCTCCTTGATCCTTCTCGCTCAACTCTATTTTTTCTCCTCTTCTTTCTGTCATGTTATCATTTCTTATATTCCATCGTTTACGATTCGTATTCAATAATGCCTCTAAGGAAATAACGAGTTCTTTATCTTTCTTGTCGTTGTTTATATATCTGTGTGTGTGTGCGTGTGTGTGTGTGTGTGTGTGTGTGTGTGTGTGTGTATGGGTGTATGTGTGCGTGTGTGTGTATGTGTGTGAGTGTACATGCATATATACATACATATATATGCATATATATATATATACACACATATGTGTATATACGTATGCATGTATATATATGTATATATATACATAATTATGTATATGTTTATATATGTATATATATATATATATATATATATATATATATATATATATATA
>NC_068981.1:153441018-153444445 GCF_001194135.2 Octopus bimaculoides
CTCAATTCAGACACAATAATCTGGTGTTTTCGGTGATATTAATGTTGCATTACGGAACGTAGTATGTCCTTCGATTTACGATGTTTGAGTTATTTGCGGGATATTTATCTACTATTTCAATCATTCGAATGACATCATTCAACCAGTTAGGCAAAAAGTTCAACAAAGGAATAAAATTTATACCGTATGGGGATAAAATATTCCGAGATTTGAACTCTTTATTTTACTATTTGTCGACAGAGATCATCATTAGTTTCCTAGGATTCAATTGTTTTGTCATTTAATATGATAAACGCAAATATATATATGGTGGTGGTGTATGGCCATCAATTTCTGATTGAGTTATGACGGGTGGAGGGCGTTGTGACATAAGGGATCTCCTAGTCATTTTAACCCTGTGAGACCCTGTCCCTCTTCTGGTCTGATCATAGATAATCTTTTTTAATTTAAGAGAAAGAGAAGAAACTATCCCATTACTTGATTAATTCTTTATTTATCGACTCCGAGAGAGAGAAAAATGCAAAATTGATCTTTGCAGGTTTGAACTCAAAGCGCAGAGAACCAGAACACCGCAAAGCATTCTTTTCGATGCTCTAACGGTCCTGCCAATCAACTACCTTACACCGGAAGATATAGATTCAACTTTATTTCTATGACTTTCAACAAAAATAATCTAAGAGCAGTCGGTGACAGAATCGCCAGCATGTCGAACAGGGTACCTTATGTTATTTGTTCTGCCTACTTTCATCCCGCTTTCAAACTTTGGAAAGGTAACCGTTTCCTTTCATTTTTTTCCGAGGTCGATAAAAATAGTACCAGGAACAATCAAGTATTGAGATCGATTTACTCAACTATAAATAAAATCACTTGGAGTCCATAAGGTGGACCAATGTTGGCTACAACTTTATTCTGGAAATTCCTGCAAAACCACAGGTGCCAAAAAAGAAGAATTATAAATGTTAAACAGCAGATATGAGTAAAATATTAATCTTGATATAAAGAGTTGTTCTTTTTACCCAAGTAAAGCAAGAATCGGACCTATGATATAAAATGATCCAGCCGGTGTTATTTCTTTATACCGGGGACTGTTTCCCTTTTTCAAGATGGTAGAGTGTGATATGATAGAGTAGTGGTTCTCAACTATCTTTTGTCTATGGGCCCCTATAATTCCTATTTTAGTCGTATGGATTTACATAGCCATTTAATGTTTAAAAATCTTATAATAATTTTATAATTAAATACTATTAGGAATTGTATAAAAAACTGTTGAAATACTCTGTGTATTGTAGAAGTATAACCAATTTATTGCACATAATTTTTAACAACAAAATCTTATATGGACCCCATCTCCAAGGGTCATATGGACCCCGGTTGAGGACCAGTGTAATAGAATCTTGCATGCTTAGTTTCAGTGATCATGCAGAAGCTCCTTTGTCAGCTGATGATATAATGAATTCATTTGTCCACTGACCTTTCTCCTATCATATTAGCGAACAGATTGCAAAATACTTAATCCAGTACTACCAAACAATAGTAAATGTTACTAGATCCAGACTTGAGAAGCATACTCAGAGCATTCTTAAAAACTTAATGATAGCTAAAAATTAGTTATTAGCAACGGAAGCTGAGTTGGGAAAATGGTCATCTCCTGATGAATTCATCTCAAAACTTTTGTAAGTCTTCAAATCCTTTCGTAATGAATTTAAATTGTTTTTTGTTGTTGTTTTAGCCATATATTGTCACTGATTGAGTGAACACGTTATTATCAAAGGCGTTCATGTCATATTCAAGTCGACTTTATTCCAGACATAATACATTAAGGACTACACTACCATATGTATCCTTTCTCAAGACGATAAGATCTCGATTGAGGCAGATTTGTCTACGATGTCAAACAGGATCAAACAGATTCGAAAGAAAATCGACATCTCTAATCTGAGTGAGAACTTAATGAGATATATGAGGAAAATGAGAAATAGAAAGTCAAAGCAAATGCACACGATATTCTAAGTAATAGAGTAATATTCAGAGTGGTTTGCGGAAGGTATAATAGCATATATGCTGCAAAAAAGGTTAATCCAGTCAAGCATCTGACATAGAGTAGTTGACTGAGCATTGTTAGCGTTCGTACTACGTTATTTACTCTGAACGCGTGACAGAGATTCAGTGTGTATTGGTATCTTTGTTGTCCACAAAATTGTCTTGAATTTTGTGCAACATTTTAAAAGCATTTCTGCTGATCATTTAATATCTGCAAACTCGATATAATTTTTAGACAGGTATGGTTGTGTGGTAAGAGGTAAAAAAAAAGTTCAGTTTCGAATTCGATCCCTCAGAGTGACATATTGGACAAGTCTGTTCTATCAAAGTTGACAACAGATTTGTGAATGAAATTTGTTGACAGAAACTGCTTCAAAGCAGCCGAATAGCCGGATCCTTTTCTTCTTACGTGTAAAACATAATCCGTCACCCTGATTAACATCACCAAAAGACCCGTGACTACCTTTGATTGGAGTCCACTCCATTAGAAACATTTAGGCCATGTCTCTTATCTGAGAATAATCAGACCAGTTTCGCCGGTCCTGAAAAGAGAAATGACTGTTTCCTTTCCTCTTCTGGCTAAGCTAAGTAATGAGCATTTTTTAAATGTCTCAGATAGCAACTATTTACTCAAATATGTTTATCGAGAAATTTACTATTTAAGTATATATCAAATCTGTTTTTTTTTTTGTTGTTTTTTTGTTTTTTTTTTCCTTTATTGCAAAGTGACGAGAATTTGTGATTTCACTATAATCAGTCTTGTAAAAATAATTTATCCCGTTTGGAATGATTGATGAAACTTTGGTAGAGTTAATTAGTTTAATGTTAACAAGCCTAATGATTTGTATCAGAGCGATGGCATTGACCGCTGAAGTATTTAAAAAAGTTTTGCCATTTAACCCAAAGTAATTCTTTAAATTTAATTACGAGAATTATCACTATGTATATGTGTATAAATCTCTCTCTCTCTCTCTCTCTCTATATATATATATATATATATATATATATATATATATATGCGTGTGTGTATATATATATATATATATGTGTGTGTGTGTGTGTGTGTGTGCGTATATATTATGTATATGTATATATACATGTATATGTGTTTGAGTGTGCGCGCGTGTGTGTATGTGTTGTTGTTGTTGTACATGGTTTGTCTTGAGAATGTAGTATTTTAATGGCAATGAAGGTGTTATAATATGATATCTGTTTCTATTTTGCTGTATTTTAAATTTAGCACTCATACATAGAGGGATATGAGTTAATTATTGCGTACATAAAATGATTTTATGCAGAAAATAAGAATATTTTCCACTCACACAATTATCCTGACTATATATGTATGTGTGTATGTGTGTGTGTGTGTCTGTGTGTGTGTGTGTGT
>NC_068981.1:153445363-153447445 GCF_001194135.2 Octopus bimaculoides
TATATATAGATAGATAGATAGATAGATAGATAGATAGATAGATAGATAGATAGATAGATAGATAGATAGATAGATAGATAGATAGAGATATAGATATAGATATAGATATAGATATATATGAATGCATGTACGTATATATTATATGTATATATTTGTGTATGTATACCTGTATATATATATTTATTTTACTTTGACACACATAAACACATATACGTATGCATATTAAATGATGCGACTATGCAACATATTTGATTATAAATTTCTAGCGGTGCAAGAATATGCTTAATAAACATGGACTTAGACTCTTCATCAAAATAAAAAGCAGTGTTTTAATTACGTTAGTATTAGCATCCAGGATGAAAGATCGAATCGACTAGTTTCGGTTTTCATAAAAGCATCATCAGGTTTTGCTTGCTCTCTCTCTCTCTCTCTCTCACTCACTCACTCACTCTCTCCCCCCTCTCTCTCTCTCTCTCTCTTGCTCCCTCTCTGCCGGGAAATTCACTGATACTCTAGCAGAAAACGTAAACAAGATCAAGAGAAGTTTGAGTGAAAGGACATAGAGGTGCAAATTTAATTAAATTTAGCTATTATATAGTCTTCTTGAGATTAAATTTTTAGAGTTACAACCACATATTGAGACCCGCTCTGCAAATGGCTATTTATTATTTAACCATGGTGTCTGTTTTCATATCATGGCGCATATCTGTGTTGATTTACAACTTTATATCTTCACTGCCCCCATATTAACTGAGAGCAGAAAAGATAAGCAGAACAAACCAACGAGTTAACCCTTCTGTTGTCGCTCGCCCTTTTAGAAATAAACCTTTCAAATCACACCCAACTGTTTTAAAATAGGAAGAGACACAGCTGGGATGTCTTCGATTACACTTCAAATCATGACTGATCCGGTTAAATGCCTTCAACTGCGCAATGTACACAAATAGCTTTAACCCCTTTGACTTTGCAATGCACTGGAGATCGAACGAAAACTGTTAAATAGAATTGTTTTAAAGTTAAGAGTTTAAAAGAAATAAAAATAAAATTATTATTTTAGCTTGTTTTATTAATATTACTGTATAAACAAGATCGTGAATTATACATTTTTGAAGACGATCAAATATTAATCTGAAGTTCCTAAAGGCTTAAATCAGGGTTTCTCAACCATTTTTTAAATCTATGGACCCTTTTGATTATTATTCTATTCTAGTGGGCCCCATAACCATTCGATGTTTTAAAAACTAGTCTTATAGAAACTTCTTTCAAAATTCCTATTTTGGTTTTCAAAAACTTGTGTCCTTTCAACTATGTAAAATGTTAGAGAAAGAAACTTGCTGGTCTTGCAATACACACCAATACATAGATCTAGGTCAAATTTTTTTCAAGAGTCCGTAAAATACTATTGAGGATCCCCAATATACTATTTTTTTATGTGGACCCCACCAAAATCCTATATGAACCCTCAGGGGCTATATGGACACTGGTTGAGAACCACTGCCTTAAACCAAAAATATATTTTATTTATCCACATCGCACCTTCATACACCTTGCGGTGTAACGCTTGAGAACCACTGTCCAAACTGCTTTAAAAAAAGGAGAAGGCACTATTTGATAATGTTGTTCTATTTTTTACCTTTTATCTTTTACTTGTTTCAGTCATTATACTGCGACCCTGCAGGGACACCACCTTGAATAGTTTTAGTCGAACGAATCGCCCCAAGTACTATTTATTTATTTATTTATTTTGTAGAACCTGGCACTTACTCTGTCACACACACACACACACAAACACACACACACTCACCATACACACACACACACATATAAATACAACGTAAATATTACAACAATAAATTAATATATTACTATACATTAAATACATTATAGGTGGCTATAGCAATTAAAAACCAAAAAGGTAGAATACATAAATAAGGATGCAAATAACACCTACAATTGCTAGAAATAGGAGCTAAAACATATAACTAAAAT
This sequence comes from Octopus bimaculoides, assembly GCF_001194135.2. NCBI lineage: Eukaryota > Metazoa > Mollusca > Cephalopoda > Octopoda > Octopodidae > Octopus > Octopus bimaculoides. The sequence goes on from NC_068981.1 coordinate 153,447,353, forward strand.
AGCCACACAAAATCACCAACCTCATGAGATGTTCAAGGGACTACGTGCGACAAGCTATATCTTTCGCCAGCTAGAATATACGTTATATATATA
>NC_068981.1:153447829-153449876 GCF_001194135.2 Octopus bimaculoides
AAAAAATGGACAGTGAAAACAACATTCAAAAGCCGTACGACCAAACGCAAATCTGAGGTAGAACGCTAGTAGTTCGTCTTGCCTTCACAGCGGCTGGAGTGAAAAGAAAGTTGACTACAGGTCACATGAGAGCAGAGAGGATGGTGGAGGGAATACAAATAATATGTGAGTATATGCATATATACGTACATGTATGTACATACCTACATCTACATGTATATATAGATGCATATCTGGGTACAGGACGTCACAAAAAACGTGGACAAAATGAAAAACAGAACATAAACAGAGCACAGAAAACAAACAGGCCACATAGAGAATATTTCCTTCATCAGCTGCCCCTATTCTAAACTAAGCGTTCCAAAGAATTAGGGCAATAATGAGAAATGCATTAAATACTAAAAAAACGTACACGTAGGACAGACACCTCATTCTTCATCAGTTGTCGACCGAAAATACTAATACCTAGTTTGATGCCTTTAGCGATAAGACTAGCAACTTCGTATATTGGCGGCACCCGCAAGATTTGCGCAGAATTAGGGCTCGAACAAACAAAATGTGCACGGTGGACGTACTAAAGTAAACATGAGTAATTTGAAACGACAGACGAAGTCTATATATATATACACGCGCGCGCGTACACACACATATGAATATATGTATATATGTGTGTGTATATATATATATATATATATATATATATATATATATATAATGTACATATATGACATTCGTTTCTCTACAAATAATAAACATTAATTATGAGCAGTATGATGTAGGTGTGTGCATGTGTACGTGTATGCATGCGTGCGTGTGTCCGTGTGTGTGTGTGTGTGTCTGTGTCTCTGTGTGTTTGTGCGAGTGTGTACGTGCGCATGGCTGTTCCTTCTGAAAATTCCTCTTTTGAAGGTAATGTATAATAAACCGTACACTATTCGATAAATTAAGTCATATATTATCCCCTGGATACCACTCGGAACAGGATAAAGACTTTCTCAGAAACGGAAAAAAAAAACTTAATATTATGAGCCCGAAGCTGAAAATGCATCACTCATTTATTATTCACTTAGCTAATTGTTATATAGGTTCCATACATACAGACTACATATCTAAGATTCTCTTTTACTTCACTTGGCACAATGGTAAATAGACTGAGGTCACAAGACAAAAGACTCGTTGATGACAAAGCGAATTTCTCTCTTTTTCTTTCTCTCTCTTTCTTTCTCTCTCTCTCTCTTTTTCTCTCTTTCTCAAACACACAAACACACTCACTCTCTCTCTGTGTCTTACGTATAATTTTTGAAATAATTACATATATGGCTGCTTTCCCTATGCCAAAACGGATTTCAAAGAGCCCACTGTTTTAAATGTTTTTACATATATTAAAGAAATAGCACAAACATAAATTTGTAAGGAGAACCAGTAATATCGGCTACGTGTTAAAGTGGGATGGGGTGCATGGAAGCACCGTTATGACTAGGAAAACTAACGCTCTTTAACTGGAGATCAATCTGATCAGGCTGTTACAATGTCCTTATCAGCCATGTTATAAATTTGCCTATACTCGTATTCTTGTACTTCTACTTACTATAGATGATAGACAATGGGCTTTGAAAGGCATCTGACGTACCATTTCGTTTTGGTTCATGTGTGTGTACGTACAAACAACCATACAATACAACTCACACATGCACCACTGGTCGCTTTGTTTACAATACGTTGCTAGCTGGAGCGGACTCTGGCAATTTCTCTGGCGACCAGACGTTCGCCTCTGAAGATGAGCAGACTATCTCGAAACTGACTCAGTCTCACGATCCTGCAACCTGCTGAAGGATGGTAGGGATTCACTCCCCTGCTAGCAATATATATGTACAGGGTACAAGATTGCACCGATAACCAGCTAGCGGAAGATTTGCCCGGGGTTAAACTAGTAGTAACATGGGACAGCCACTTTGATGTAACGATTAACTTTACTTGTTAGTATAGTTACTACTCTGATCTTTTCTTGAGACCTTACAACTAGCTACTTTGCTTATATATATATATA
>NC_068981.1:153449987-153450872 GCF_001194135.2 Octopus bimaculoides
ATATATATATTCCGTTTAGGGCATTATTCCCTAGATCCCCAAGGTCTTTTTTATCATACTTTATTTAAGGGATTCCTTTTAGTTCCGTATGAATATATATAAATAAATAAAAATCATTGGAAGAATCAATTTATTAGACGAAGTCCAATAAGTGTCATCAAATAAATGGAACAGGTTTTGATGCTAATATGGATTATTTATTTAATTTAACCAAGCGCAGGAGTGACTGTGTGGTAAGTAGCTTGCTTCCCAACCACATGGTTTCGGGTTAATTCCCACTGCGTGGCACCTTGGGCAAGTGTCTTCTACTATAGCCTCGGGCCGACCAAAGCCTTGTGAGTGAATTTGGTAGACGGAGACTGAAAGAAGCCCGTCGTATATATGTATATTTATGTATGTATGTGTGTGTATATGTTTGTGTGTCTGTGATAGTCGCCCCCCAACATCGCTTGACAACCGATACTGGTGTGTTTACGTCCTCGTAACTTAGTGATTCGGCAAAAGAGTCCGATAGAATGAGTACTAGGCTTCCAAAGAATAAGTCCTGGGGTCGATTTGCTCGACTAAAGGCGGTGCTCCAGCATGGCCGCAGTCAAATGACTGAAACAAGTAAAAGAGTAAAAGAGACAGCTGTTCTGTCACAAAAAACCGTATTTCAGGTATACAATTGAAGAATAGGTATTTCAACAAAAATAATACACGTTATTATATTAAGTCATTCGGAACTCATCAGTGGTTAATAATTATATATTTTGATGTTCAAATATTTAAATATTTAGAGTTAGTACTTTTATTAAAACATTTAATTATTATCTACTGATGAGTTCCAAGCAACTTAATAAAATAATGTGTATTACTTTTGTTGAAATAACTGTTCTTCAATTG
>NC_068981.1:153450882-153453951 GCF_001194135.2 Octopus bimaculoides
GAAATATGGTCTTTTGTGACAGAAACAGCTGTCTGGTTAAATTTAATAAATAATCCATATTAGCATCAAAACCTGTTCCATTTATTTGATGACACTTATTGGACTCCGTCTAATAAATTGATTCTTCCAATGATTTTTATTTATATATATAGAAAGAGAGAGTCAGACAGGCACATGTATATATATTTTGTTTTTCCTGTGTCGTTCATTGAACTACAGCCGTGCTGGGTCATCGACTTCAAAGGTCTAGTCGAATAAATCGACCCCAGTATGTATTTTATTTAAGCCTGGCTCTTATTCTGTCGGGTCTGTTTTACCGAACCGATTGTTATGGGAAGATAAATAAACCAGCATTGCTAATCAAGCATAGTGGAGACAAATACAAAGACACCTGCTGAAATATATTTGTGTGTGTGTGTGTGCGTGCATGTGTGTGTTTGTGTGTGTGTATGTGCGCATGCGTGCTTCTCTGTGTGTGTGAGTGTGTGTGTTTGTGTGTGCGTGTGTATTTCCCGAAATTCCCCTCAAATCTTGGGGTGAATGTAGGCTGTGGTAGAAGACACTTGTCCAAGGTACCATACCGTGAGATTGAACTCCCAAATCATGTGATTACAAAGCGAATTTCTTAATCACATGGACATACTTCTGTCTTTTGATACGTCTTTTAAAGTTTGACTCCTGAGAAATATTCTTGAGGAAGTCATATTTCATGTGACGTCTCTAAGTCACTGAAATATGAAGTTTCGGCTGTTCATTTGTTGGTGTTGCTGCTACTGCTGCTGCTGTTGTTACTGTTATTATTATTTTTTAATCGCATGTTAGCACTGACTAATCAAACATGATCAAAAGCCTTGTAGCCATGACAATTTCATCTTTATATAATTTCAAACATAGTGTTTCAAAACTCCAATTTCCAGTTCATCATTCTTGCTTCATTGTAGATATGAATTAAAATGAATTCAATCGGTATTGCTAACAGGTCAAGTTAACATGTAGAATGTCCAGCACAAGCTTTTCTCCTATCACCTAGTGTGCCTTAGTCAGTGCAATAACAAAACTGTTCAAAGAATGAACCGCGAGACTAATCAGCATAGTTCTAGTGGGGGGGGGGGAAGTCATTCACCAAAAAAGTGACAAGGTTTTCTTTCTTTGTTTGCGTCAAATCAATTGCAGGAATATGCGAGTCAATGTGTATTTCAGTAGTGTGTATAGACGCCTTTTTACTAAAAAAAGTATGTGTGGTTACTCTATATGCTTAAGAATGTGTTTGTTATATGCTTATGTGGTCGTGTGCATGTGTCCATCACAGAAAGTTTAAATGGAGATTCTTCACGGTACAACTAAGCTTCAACTGCTTTGCTATTTCTCGAAAGCAGATTTCCTGTTTGCTTTTGTTTTGTTTGTTTTTTAACGAAAATGTATTGTTAAATAACCCCGTCCAGCTATGATGTATCCAAAAGAAAATCTATAGCCTGTTAGTTTTTCATCAGTCCATCAGTGATGTTCTCTTTTTTCACATCTTTAAATGAGACAGGTACATCCGTGGAGAAGCTGATCTTAAGAACAATGCTTTTTAGTTCTCTGTCCCGCAGGACAATATCACACTTGTTGTATTTGCACCAGTCTGCAGTTTCATTGAAATACTCCATAAGCATTCCTTGTTTTTAAAGATGTGGATACATTTTGGTTCTAGTATGTCTTTAGTATAACCCTCAGATAAATCCTACTGTATGTTATTCTAAATGTTTCTATGAATGTTTAGGTTTTTCTTTGTTTCGTATAAATTCATAAAAAGGAATTCGTTTTCTGGTACTCACTGCAATAAATTGTACCTATTAAAGTAATGTTGTTGAAGTAGGCAGCCAGAGAGCTTTGTTTTAGCTAGAATCACCCAATATGATAGCCGAATGTCTCTCAAATCACATAGGAAGGGTGACAGGTAAAATAAAAATAATTATCGTGAACAAATAAAAAGGCTCAATGTTCCGGGTTATATGCTCTTAATCGAGGAAGAGTGAGCTTTCAGTGCTGCATCCGAAATGTATCCATGAAAAGGTCACCATAGATAATGTAGCCTGACAGGAAGATAACTACGGGAATGCCTTTGTTTACAGGCCTGCTCAATCAACGCTGAACAGGGAACAGACAATAACAACAACAGCAGCAGCAGCAGCAGCAGCAACAACGTAATCAATTGTTTATGGATTTGAATTTGAAAAATTCAGATTAGCTATTTCTAATCTTTCTTTAGAAATCCAACTCCTCAAGGTTACTGCAAAGACTTTTGATTATATAACCAACTGGTTCAATGTTTATAGGTATAAACCAGATAACAATAGACGCGAGTTCTGCATCAGATGAACATAAAGACTCACCTTTTCACTGACTTTTGATCAGTAAATGATCAGCTGGGAATTAGATTTCCGCAACAGTACATATTCATGCTCTCTGTGTCAGAGAACAATATCTGGTCTTTTATGCAATCATTTGATAGGAGTTTTAAATGGAATGTTCCACCAATATTTCATGTATTCTTCAATAGATATTTTTCTCTCTCTCTATTTCCTCTTAAGCAATCCTTCTTTCGAATGACATTGTATACACGTTTTTGCTATCATGTCATGCCTCGTAGGAAGTTTTAATCTTGCTGACATTTTCGGACGAATTCGCCGGTTTATTGAAAACGTAAGATGAGTACTATTTGAATTGGAAGTAGATTCAAGGTGGAGAATAATGGGCATAGAGAAAATGTATTTCAGGTTTTCTAAAGTAGAAAACGGGACTGGTATAAACCTGGAGAGTTACACAAATTGCGTGGAGCGGGGACATTAAATGCTATACAGTTATAGGAGGTGTACAGGACTGTAATAAAGACATAAAGTCACTAGACTAGTATTGAAAACTGACAAAAAGGAATTTTCAATGGTTGACATTTTATATTGATCCTACCGAGATTGTGTAAACTTATGACGTTGTGTCTAAGACCGAACAGAAGTGAGATAAGATCAAAATAGAGAATAAAAAAATAAGTATTACAATGATTATTTCAGCACACGCCAATATTCATAT
>NC_068981.1:153454328-153457296 GCF_001194135.2 Octopus bimaculoides
TATATATATATATATATATATATGTGTGTGTGTGTGTGTGTATGTGTGTATGTATGTATGTATATTGGGTCATCCCATAAATAATGCGGTTATTTCAATTGCATGAACTAAAAGTCGGGAGGGGACAGGATAAACTACCTGCATCAACTTGCTATAAAAGTAAGCAGTAATTTTACTTTGTCGTTATTCTTAGTGCAAATTTTGAAAAGTGCAGTTCGATTTTAACTTATTTTTTCAAAGTGATAATGGAAGTGACGAAGGAGCATATTCGATATATTTTGCTTTATGAGTTTAAAGACAACAACGCAACGGAAAGTGCGAGGAATTTTGATGCAGTATATGGGGATCGGACAATAAGCGTAAGCCAGTGTCAACGGTGGTTCCAGAAATTCCAAGCCGGAAACTACAGCCTAGAAGACAAGCCTCGTCCTGGAAGATCTGTAGAGCTCGACGAGGACGTCCTGCACACACTAGTGGAACAAAATCCCATCGTAACTATTGAGGAACTAGCAGAGAAGCTTGGATTTGGTCATTAAACCATTCATCAACACCTGCGTGCCATCGGAAAAATCAGCAAATTGGGTCAATGAATTTTTCACAAACTTTCTGAGTCTAATCGTCACAGGAAACTGGCTTGTCAGGCTACGCCGAACCAGATTCCAGCAACGAGCCTACGAAACGGTAATGAAATGCATCCGATACATAACAACACTTAACTGAGACTTCCTAATCTACAGTAAGCTCGACTGTACTAAGAAGTTTACTTTCCCAACCACATCGTTCTTGGTTCAGTTCCATTGCGCGGTATCTTGGGCAAGTGTTTTCTACTATAGTATCGGGCCGACCAAAGCCTTGGGAGTGGATTTGGTAGACGGAAACTGAAAGAAGCCCGTCGTATGTGCGTGTGTGTGTGTGTGTGTGAATTTGTGTGTGTGCGCGCGCGTGTCTTCGTGTTTGTCCACCACCGCTTGACGAACGGTGTTAGTGTGTTTATGTCCCCGTAACTAAACGCTTCAGTAAAAGGGTCCGATAGAATAAGTAACAGACTTTTAAAAGATTAAATACTGGAGTCGATTAATTTGACTAAAGATTTTTCAAGGAAGTGCTCCAGCATGGCTGCAGTCTAATGACTGAAACAAATAAAAGATACAAGATAAGATATAAATGATTAGGGAAGTAAATTTGAAGCAGATATATTTGATTAAACTTGTATGAATTCTTTCGTCCATTTTTGAAGTGGGAAATTCAGTTTTCAGGACTTAAAGAACCTTTTTTTTTTAGCTTGTGTCCATGCGGCGGACATAACTTTTATGTCTTCTGATAAAGTTACTTTCTATGGAGAACGACTGATTGAAGAAGTCAGAACATTCCAACAGAGTTGAACGCAAATATCATAAGAAACAGATAGGAAGAAAGAATTAAAAGTAAAAGAAGGAATGAAAAAAAGGAGAGGAGAAAAAGAATAAAACATAAGAAAGAAAAACAAAAAACAAAAGAAAAGGAAGGGCTCTCTGAATAATCTAATGTAGAGGAAAGAAACGAACTGAAGGAGGAGAGGAAAAAGAAAGAAAGAAAGAAAGAAAGAAAGAAAAATGTCAGTTCCTAAACCAAAATAGGACAAAAAATGTTTTCGGCTTTGCATTAAAGCATATTTTTTTTTAACATGGTAAAAGAGTTTGGAAAATGAAGTTAGGAAAGAAAATAGATTCGGAAATCGTAAAAGAGGCGTATATTTTCCATCAGAAGAAAATAACAATGAAAGCAAAAATATATAGGTTAGTTTTCAAGTTGAGGAATTGAACTGTATAATCAATCTAAGACATAAAGATCCAAAACCTAAGGAGAAAATTGGGCAAACTTTCTCAATCTTCGATTTCCTGAAAATCTTCATTTTCCATCAGTCTTCCATATTACCGAGAAATCTGATTACCATAGACGTATCGGCATTTAAATATGAATAGGAACATCTGGTTGGTGCCATTACCAGTAAATAGAGTAGACGCCAAGATTTAAAACACAATATTAGAAATGTGGTCATTACCAATACTGTCAGCTAAATTGAGAGCAATAGTTGGTTATGTGGGTGTAAAAGAATAAAAAAAAAAGACCAGAAATTTTAGTTATTTCTATAGTTAACTTACTGTATATTACAAGACATTGTGTATAGATTCCATGTATTTTAGAACATACCCGAGAAGAATCTGCAACGCGGTCGCTCCTTCAAATTGCACCATCTCCTTCAAATTGCACCATGTCTTACAAAATGAAAGAAACATTTGTTAATGTGTGGTACAAAAATGAAAAGGAAAACGAAGATGAAGAACAATAAAAAAAAAAGAAGCAAAGTGAATGTAATAGTTTGACGCTCGGGAAAATTGAAAGAAGACTTAAATGTTTCGAGCCTGTGCTCTTCTACGGAAAAGATAGACTAGGAGAGAAAAAGATAAAGGGAAAAGGGCGTGCGTGTCTCAGTTAGACGATCACTGCATGATAGGTTACAAACAAATCTAATGTGCCTGACATGAAAAAAAATAAATTATCAAAACTAAGCTGAACAAAAACGCTATATTTAAGCCAGAATGACTTAGTAGTAAGCACCTCCTGTGTACTTGCCACTAAACATAGACACACTGGCCCCTCAAACTTTGACCCAGTGAAACTGCGAGGATACGGAGAATATGTGTGTATGTGAGAGAGACAGACAGACGGAGACAAAGATAGACAGACAGAGAGTGTATATCTATCTATAGCTATATCTATCTATCTATCTATCTATCTATCTCTCTCTCTCTCTCTCTCTCTATATATATATATATATATATATATATAAATAAGCAACACGGATTTCAAAGGTGATTGCAGTTACCACGTTTCATGCTACTTCAATTTATTTAAGTAATGCGAGCATTACCTTAAATGCAATATGAAGAGCGATCTTCAGCTGCACGAAAATGCAGAAAAATTACTG
>NC_068981.1:153457683-153460644 GCF_001194135.2 Octopus bimaculoides
ATATATATATATATATATATATATATATATACCGGAGTAAGCACATGAAATGTGCAACAAGGTGGAAAAAAGAGTACTCAAATACCAGAGGTAGAGTAATATGCTTTATTTAAAAGCAGCAGAAATATTACAAAAAAACTGTTACTCTGAGTTTCACACATACACACACACACATACATATACACATATGTATATATGCATATTTATATATTCACATATATATTATTTATTATATATATGATACATAACTTATATATACGTAACATATATAATACATATCTATAAGTAAATATATATGTATATATATGCATATGTGAGTATATATGTTCATATATATATATAATACTATGTATGTATGTATGTACGTATGTATGTATCTATGCATGTATGCATGTATGCGTGCATATATGTATGTACATCACTGCCTCACTGTATCGACCAGACTATCGGGTGTTGTTATACACCGCTGGTCACAGTGCGCTTCCTGACATTATTGTAGCTCTCGAATGATGCCGCCCCGCGGTCTCGGCCCTTGAACGGAACACCAATCTGTCGCGGGAATATTCATTTATAACTGAGTTGAAAGGAGCAATGTGAAGCGACGTAATTTGTGTTTTGCTGAAGCGCACAACGCACCACCGGCTTGGGAGTCGAAACAACAATCGTATATGCAACACCTCATACACTACACCACGTATGTGTTTGTTTGTGTGTGTGTGTGTGTGTGTGTGTGTGTGTGTGTGTGTGTGTGTGTGTGTGTGTGTGTGTGTGTGTGTGTGTGTGTGTGTGTGTGTGTGTGAGTGTGTGTGTGTGTATACATATATGTGCATGTATGTGTGTGTATATATATGTACATATGTGTGCGTGTGTGTATACATATATACATGTGCGTGCGTATGTGTACACATTCTAATTTATAATGGTGCTTGTTTTTTTAACCTATTTCCTAAATTACCATGTTTTGTTGATAAAACGTTTCCGCGATAGGCATTCTCTTTCATCCTCTTCAGGTAAGATTCCGAAACTTTGCCAAAGAATGAACCTGAAGCATTTATTTTACCAGTTGCATCTGATGTTCTAACCTCTGTCTTATCGTCACTTAGAGTAGTGAAGCATTATACTCAAATACTCATAGAACCTGTGAGCAGGTGTTTATGTGGTAGCTCAACCTGTAGAAATAGCCCCTAAATCACCCTCAAATTATACTTTGTCATCTTTAAAAGGGAAGGACAAATCCATTTATGTTGTCTCCGATAAAATGCCTGAAAAAAAAGGCCAGAATGTCACAAATAGAATGCTTTGATAAGAAAGTATGTCTGATTATGCTTGACTTATGGCCTAACAACAGCTCAAACATTTGCTTTCTCCGTTTTTTTCGCCCTTGTTTTCGTATGCATTAGCTTGCTTTCTTCCAAAGAATCTAATGCCCTTAACTTAAGATTTTCTTGGGGTCGACCAAATTGGAGCAGTCTCGAAACTGCAGGGATGATCTGGAACTCGACTGACGATAGAAAGCCCCGAATGACCCGTTCTTGTCTTTTCCTGTCCTTCTTTGTATCGTCTAACTGTCTGTATGCTTTGTTGTCGCCTGTTACGTTCTTGTTCCATTTTTTTTGTATATATATACATATAGCGGCGTACGTACACTTTTGGTCTCCTATATATATATATATATATATATATATATGACATGCTTCTTTCAGTTTCCGTCTACTAAATTCACTCACATGTCGTTGGTCGGCCCGGTGCTATAGTAGAAGACAATATAGCATAAACCCAAGGTTCCACGCAGTGGGACTGAACCCGGAACCATGTGGTTGGGAAACACGCTTCTTACCACACAGCTACACCTGCGCCTGTATGTATGTATGTATGTATATATATATATATATATATATATATATATATGTATGTATGTATGTCTGCTTGTATGTGTGTATATATATCTGTCTGTCAGTCTATATGCATGTATATATGTATGCATGCATGTATATATGTACGTATGTATGAATGTATGTATGCATGCATATATGTGTGTATGTAGCTATGTATGTAAGCATGTATGTGCGTATGTAAGCATGTATGTATGCTTCTATGTATATGTATGTATGTAAATCGGAGTCCGTGCCGACAGTGCTATAAACATACCCAGGATGAATAAATAGTCCGAAAAACAGATATGGTAATGCCATGATATATCCGACTGAAAAATTCCACAATGACTCACAGTTACCGTTTCCTTGCAAAATGTTAAATCAGTCTTTTTTTTTTATTTATTCTTTTATTGTGTTATGGATTTCCTTTCAACAAGTTGCAAATTTAGTTGCTGGTTTCAAATTATATCTTTGAATGAGAGAGGGTTGTATATACATAATCAATCGATTAAAACCTTGTAAATATTCGAATTTCAAAAGAAATATTGGTACCGCTATAGAAAATCATCAATAACAAATAAGAGACCATTAAGTTTTACAGTATCATCAATATTATTGATTAAACCAAAAACAAAATTGCGATATGAATCTCCCTTTTGCTTTTCTTTTCTTTTCTTTTTTCTTTTTGTTTTGTTCAATATTTTAGCGCTAAGAAAGTTTGTCTGTCTTACAGTCTAAATATTATTAAATGTCTTTCCAGAAGATGCGTAAAATACGAATAATGGATGTGCCAGTGACGTTACGTCCCATATAATACGGCCTATAAATGATATATCATTATATATTTTATTTTTGAGATTTATAGCGGTTGAATAAATATTGGAATATGTTTGGCAATATATCAGCGAGGGACGAATAGTTGGTACTAACAGAATAGTGCTCTGTTCTAAGTTCCGGTTTAAACAAGCTGAAGTTTATATATATATATATATATATATATATATATATATATAACACTTGGCTACATCTATAAAAAAAGCTGTATTCGATCTCTTGATACGCACACACATATTAATGATAGTTTTTT
>NC_068981.1:153460666-153470955 GCF_001194135.2 Octopus bimaculoides
ACACACACACATAAATACATACATACATACATACATATGATTACTAGCTGACATACCCAGTAATTCCCGGGAAAGCAGGGCTTATCCCTTGGTTCCGTTCTCATAATTGTTTCGCTAATCTAATAACAACAATATAAAGTATGTAGCCCTTAAAACAGTTTTCCTGCATTTACAGAGAATACCGAACTGTCTTAAACAGGATCTTGTTTTTAGGAATTCCCCGTAAGTTATGAATACCCAAATTGTGGAGTCAGTTATGTAATAACAAGAAATTAGTTACCCAAAAGTAAGAATTCAAATAAAGTAGCCCCGAAAAGGGTTTTAATGCGTTCCCAGAGTATATAGAACATAGGAGGAAATACTAATAAGATATGTATACTAAAATCGTGAAGCATGTTACGTAATAACAGACTAATCAGATATGAGATAACAATTCAAAGTAAATAACTCTGAAAAGGGCTTCTGTGCGTTCCCAGAGAATATAGCACCAGGGGCGCTAGTGTTGGTATATTCGTGAATAAGTCACTAACCAAAATAAGTGAACCTATTGTTTAGGAAAATACTATTTACTTGTTTAAGGGTTGTACTGGATGAATTGCGAAAATAACTCTAACTGTTCAAATACAAAGGAATAAGCATATTCAATTTGATTTATACCAAATAATTTAGGAAAATCGCTATATATAAGGATCCCTTCCAGGGGCGAATGGGTTATTTCCCTTGACTTTTAAAATAAAATATATTAGATATATATAAGGATCCCTTCCAGGGACCCTACTATCGATTTTTTCAATAATCTGAGTATATTATGAGGTTTCCAAACATGAGTTCTACTCACGTGTCAAGTTTCATCAAAATCAATAAAACAATGTAAGAGGAGTTAGCTAACAACTCCACAAACACACCCACAGACAGATTTCCCACATATGTAGTAGATTATTGAAGGTGTCGCACAATATCCAGTATTGTGATGTTGTAAATTGCCTATATTGTGTGTACTAGGGGTTTATACTGTCTGTCAAGTCACAAGAAGGACCTCTGACAGAGAGTACTTTACGCAGTGTATTATTATTATTATTATTATTATTATTATTATTATTATTATTATTATTATTATAATTATCATTATTATAATTATCATTATTATTATTAAGGCGGCGAGCTGACAGAATTGTCAGCACGCCGCACAAAATGCTTAGCAGTACTTCATCCGTCCTTACGTTCTGAGTTCAAATTTTGCCGATGTCGTCTTTGCTTTTCATTCTTTCGGGGTCAATGAAATAAGTACCAGTTACGCACTGGGGTCGATGAAATCGGCTAGCCCCTCCAAAATTTCAGGCCTTGTGCCTATAGTAGAAAGAACTGTTGTTGTTACGTTTGTATATCCTAATTTAGTTGGCAAGTAATCTATCTTGAGGTTTGGTAACAACAAGTCTTCTCAAATCTCAAGAACATAGGATGGTACTTTTCTGCAGGTCGACAATGCGAGTTTCAATTCCAGTTTCTTTCACCCTTTTACGTAGCATTTTGGCTGTTGTGCCGAGTGCACCTATTACGACGGGAATGATAGTTGTCTTGGTCTTCCACAGTCTCCTCAGCTGTCTGGTTAGGTCTTGATATTTCTCAAACTTTCCATTTCTTTGGTAACGACTCTGTTACCATAGGAAATTGCAAAATATTTGATCTGATCTTGCACTGCTTATTTATTTTGTCTTCTATAATCATATCTGGTCTTTTTCCTTCGGTCAATTTTTATAGCAAAGTCTCACATAATCTTGTATCCTCATTTTCTACCACAATCTCTTTTGCCACAAAGGCAGCTTCGGGAAGGGAATTAAGTTGATTACATTGACCCCTGTACGTAACTGGTACTTATTTAATCGACCCCGAAAGGATGAAAGGCAAAGTCGACCTGAGTTCAAACTCCGCCGAGGTCGATTTTACTTTTCATCCTTTCGGGATCCATTAAATAAGTACCAGTTACGCACAGGGGTCGATGTAATCGACTTAATTCTCTCTTTTGACCTGCCCTTGTGGCAAAAATTTGTAACTATTATTATTATTATTATTATTATTATTATTATTATTATTATTATTATTATTATTAAAGACTCTCGGATAGTTCTTAATTACCGGTTATTCTTTACTTGAAAGCAGGTAATAACAAATCACCAAATCACCAAAGTAGTGCTTTTTGCTGTGACTCAAAGAAACAATACTCTCCTTAGAGTGCACGCTGTATCCAACAATGTTGTCTTCTGGATCACCTCAAGCCTCACAGCAGCTCCAATATTCTTAATATGTTTTTCAAAGCCCTTGGAAATCTGCTCCTAATGCTCCACCATTATCACCATTACTTTACTCATGCCCCATAACTTTCCTATCTCGTCCCGCAATGGCTGGTATTTCTCAGTCTTTTCTGTTTCTTTGCATTTCACCCTCGCCTGGTATTGCAACATCTATTACTTTTACTTCTTTCTCATCTTTATGGGTGAGCATGATATCTGATCGTCTCGCCTCTATGACTTGGTCTCACTGCATGTTAAAATCCCAGAGTATTTTGTAATGTTCGTTTTCTATTACTCCCTTGTGTTCGTACCATTGTTCGGCTCTCTCGAGGTTTGTTTTACCACACAACAGCCAGTGGACATATCTTAGCTAAGGACTTGAATAATTGTTCATGTTTCTGTTGTTACTATTGTTGCTGTTGTTGATTTAGTAGTTATTTGCCTTAGGTCAACCTTGATCTAGCAGATGAAATGCATTCCAATCATGGCCATCAGCTTCTATGATTACATTTTCCAAGGTGTATCTCATTTTTGTAAGAAGTAGAAGGGGGTATAAGAAAAATTTAGCTGCTATTTTTAGCAGATCGATCAACAATGTACTGGCTTTCTTCATGACTCATTGCGACGGTAATGGAATGTTAAATGATTTTACGTTGACGAAGGAGTAGAAGCGATCATGATTGTAAATTACTGACGAAATCGTTTAGTCCATAAAAAGGGTCGATAACGAGATAAGGGGGAAAATCTATAAATCTATAGTCATTCGGTGTTCAGCAAAGTAAAATCAATACGAAATATTATAGCAACAAAGTTATTATTTTAAATGATTAGAGTGATAGAGATATCTTTAAAAGTTTAAAGACCGCCATAATAAGAACATAGTGATGGTGTAATGGAGATTATGTTATGTTTTATGGTATAAATTTATGTATGTTTTGCTATATTATAAAACAATGTTTATTACATGAAGCTATGGCCGTTTATATGTATGTATGTATGTATGTATGTATGTATGTATGTATGTATGTATGTATGTATGCATGTATGTATGCATGTATGTATGTATGTATGTACACACACACACACACACACACACACATACATATATATATATATATATATATAGGAAGTGGTGGTTTGTTTTACACGTAGCTAGAAAGCTATAGTCTGTTGTGTATAGTTCTGAAGCTATGGTCTGTTGGATATAGCTATCAAGCTACAGTCATTTATTTATTACTACTACGATACGGTCCGTTGTGTATAGCCATGAAGTTATGAACTGCTGTATATATAGCTATCACGCTATAGCCATTTATATATAGCAATGAAGTTACGGTCTGTTGTACGAAGCCATCTTCTGTTGAATGAATCAGGGTTTTATTTTATAATGATATGTTTTATTTATGAAGCTGTTTTGTTGCAAGAAACTATATTTTTGTAACAATGGCAGTCTATATTTTATCATGTGAAACTATGTTTTGTTTTTGAGGCTCACTTTTGTTGCTGATGCTATGTTTGTTATGTAAAGTTACATTTTCTTCTGTGAAATTGTTTTGCTATATGAAACTCTTGTCTGAAGCTCTCTTTGTGTTGTACTGTTGTATGTAGCTATTGTTTGTTGTATATTATGCATTGTGTTGTGAAGCTATACGATTTGCTCTGTCTAAAATGATATTTTGCTTTGTGAAGCTGTGGTTATTGAAATGAGATTTTGTTATGTGAAGATAAATTTTGTGTTATAAAGCTATGTTCTGTTATGTGAAACTATATCGGTTGTATGCAACAATGGTTTGTCGTATCAAACAGCTGTTGTGGATAGCCAAACCTGTTTCTCTACTAATATACGTAGACATTACGGTGGCGAGCTGGCAAAATCGTTAAGCACGCCGGGAAAATGCTTAGCGGTATTTTGTCCGTTCTGAGTTCAAACTCCGCCGAAGTCGACTTTGCCTTTCATCCTTTCGTGGTCAATAAATTAAGTACTAGTGAAACACTGGAGTCGATGTAATCGACTAAATCCCTCCCACCCAATTTTTTCTTGTGCCTAAGAAATTTGGAAGGAATATACGTAAACATTGTTTTATTATCAAGTATCACGCTGTTGTCATTGATTCAGGTATTAGTGACAACTCGCTGATACACACATACGCAATTCTACCAGTTACTCGAAATACAAAGTTGCGTCGTTTGGGTGGTTCGGTCTTTTGTTGCTTTGTGTTTCCTTTAAACCAAAAAGCGCCAAGCTATCTAGTAAATATTATATACTGACACCTGTCCCATTGATTTTTGTATGGAAGCTACGGTCTGTTGTATGATGCTAACTTTTACTGCTTAAAATTATGGTTAATTGTATGAAGCTCTGCCAGATACAGAAAGCTAAGTGCAGCAGTATGAGATTGTATTTGTTGCTAATTTGTTGCGAGATTCTCTGTCCCTCACTCACTCACTCTCTCACTCACTCTTTCTCTCTCTCTCACTCTTTATCTCCCTCTCACCCTCTCTCTCTCTCACTCTTTCTCTCTCACTCTTTCTCTCTCCCTCTCTCCCTCACTCCTTATCTCCCTCCTTCCCTCACTTTTTATCTCCCCCTCTCTCTCGATTCCCCCTCTCTCTCTCTCTCTCTCTCTCTCTCTCTTTCTCTCTCTTTCCCTCTCTCTCTCTCTCTCTCTCTCTTTCTCTCTCTGCGTGTGTTAGTGTATTGTGTGTGTAAATCAAAACATTATTGTATAAAGATTATGGTTTCCTGTATAACACTATTGCAACGTTATACACTATTGCAAAGGTTCAGGGGGAAAAAATGCTGTGACCTTGGTCGCTTGATCACCATGGAAACTGGATAACTGAACTTATGACTCCTAAGACTCATAGGTAACTGGACCTATGAGTCCTAAGTCTCGAGACAGTGACCTTCAGATGTTGACGCACGACGCTATGCTTTGTCATGAGAAGCTGTGATCTATCGTATCAAGTTATGATATATCATATGAAGTTATGATTTGTTTGTGTGGAGCGATGTATATTTTGTATAACGAATCTTATGAGAGAAACGTGACAGCATTGCCTTAACAAAATTCGGCAAGTATTTGCGTATTTGCGTGAATCAAATGTTAAGACAATTTAAGAACAATATGATTTGTGTCTTGATACAGGTTAAGTTTATCACTGATATTTATTGATCAACAAGATATCCTTAATTAGTAGATGTAAAAACAAGTCTAATTCATTTGTGCTAAGACAGTACAAATTTCTTGAGTTGTTAAAAAGTGAACGAATCAAGCAATAAATTTGATACTTGTAAATCAATAATAGTATAAGAATGTATTTGTTCGAAGCGAAACGTACTGGTTACATAGATTTCTATTTGTAGTTTATATTTAATTTAGACAACTTTTAGAAAGTTTCGGCTCCTCCGACATTGATGAAATTAAATAAAACCCGCATTGTTTCTTCTATTTTGGTTGGCCTGTTTATCTTATTTATTTGATATTTTATTTTTACTCATTTAAATCTATTAAATATAATATTCGAGTTATAATGACACTTACGTTCTTGTGACGCAACTCCGTCAGTTCATCACATCCTTCAATGAAGTAACTATATATATATATATGCGCGTGCGTATGTGTGTGTGTGTGTGTCTTTATCTGTGCGGTATTTGCTCCTGTGCGTATATGTGTGTGCATGTGTACGTGTGCAAATCACTGTAAGCGTGTGTCTGTTTGTGTGTGTCTGAGTATTCGTATGTGTTCAGGTATATTTGTTCGTAGTTTAGTCACAACTCTTCATTAAGAAAGTTGTTATATTCTGTGCGTGTATGTATGTGTATGTGTACATGTGCAAATCACTGTACGCGTCTGTTTGAGTATTTGTATGTGTTCAGTTATATTTGTTCGTAATTTAGATATGCATATATATGTATGTACGTATGTATGTATATGTTCATATATATATATATATATATATATATATATATATATATATATATATATATATATATATATATATATATGTGTGTGTGTGTGTGTGTGTGTGTGTGTGTGTGTATCTATATAACGTGCAAGTATATAAACATACATACATATAAGACATACATACACATATATACACATGTATACACATACATTACATACATACATTTATACATGTAATGTATGTATGTATGTATGTATGTATGTATGCATGTATGTATGTTCGTACGTAAACATACCTAGCAGCCCATTGGCGAATTTTAAAGAAAAGGTAAGAATATTTAAATTTCATTTCTAACGAATTCATCATAGGGAGGTGGAGACAATTAGTAGAATTTTCTAATGGGTGTGTCGTGTATACGTATCCATGGTAACGATTCCGTCGTTGCGTCGTTTAATTTAGACATTTTACACCATAGTTAATTTTAAATGATCATCGAGCTGGAATGTTGCTTGTCAAATGAGGAACAAAAATCCAATGAAGGCTGATTTGCGTGTTAAATTTAATTAAACAAAGCATCTGATGAAAATAAACTTGTTAAGGAAAGCTGAGAAGATTTGTGTGTTCTTTGCATGTTTGTTCTTGCTTTGTTTATTGGGTTCCTTCAGTCACCAACCTCCGATTTATAAAGACTTAACTTTCTTCGAGATTGTTCCACGCCCATATTTCTACATCCCTATTTATGTATGAACTCATCAAGAGTGTTCTTAGTGATATATATGTGTTTATATATATATATATATATATATATATATATATATATATATATAATATTATATTATATTATATTATATTAGATAGACAGATAGACAGACAGAATGACAGATAGACAAATAGATTTGTGCATATCCGTGTATGTGTTAGTATGAAGTTATGTATGGCTGCATGAATGCATGTATAAAGTAATTTTTGTATTTAATGTTTTTATTCAGTTGTTCATTATGAAGTATTGTTCATTTATACCATCTCTGCTCACATTGTTATTGATTCATATGAGTTGCCTTAACGTTCTCTTTTGTAAACGCTATAAATCAGTGAGGCTCACTGGTTTGTCGTATGTGGTTGTGTGTCATGTATGCCTTTCACGAGAATAATATTGATATATTGGAAAAAGGTTCCAACTGACAAGTAAAACAGAGCCTTTGAAGTTTTGTTAGTTAAAAACTCACTGCTGCACGCGGACTGAATATTTAACAGGAGAGTTCATAGGAAAGGTGAATAACTTCAATTGTATAATGAGTTAAGTAACTAATGTTTCTAGTCTTGCTCATCGTCAGACAGTGAAGAAAAATCAAAAAAGCGTTGTTCAACGCTAGTAACTGGCTCTTCAACTCTACTATGAAGGATCAGGCAACTTTGTTCGATGATAGATTCGGTTCAGTGTTGTGACAGACTATCTTTCAGTATTTTGCTCTGGGTTCGAATTTCGCTGCAGTCATTTTTTCCAGGATTCGGAAAAACAAATGGTTGCTTTAGTACTGATACCAATATAAACATTTATATCCTACCTCAAACAGTTGCGGGTTTCTGCCTTTGCTGGAAATCAATATTGCATTGTTAAAGCTTCTAGTTATTGTTGATATTGGTGGTAGTTTTGCGCCAGGTTAATCCTGATCCAGTGGAGGCGCAATGGCCCAGTGGTTAGGGCAGCGGACTCGCGGTCATTGGATCGTGGTTTCGATTCCCAGGCCGGGCGTTGTGAGTGTTTATTGAGCGAAAACACCTAAAGCTCCACGAGGCTCCGGCAGGGGATGGTGGCGAACCCTGCTGTACTCTTCCACCACAGCTTTCTCTCACTCTTTCTTTCTGCTTCTGTTGTACCTGTATTTCAAAGGGTCAGCCTTGTCACACTGTGTCACGCTGAATATCCCCGAGAACTACGTTAAGAGTACACGTGTCTGTGGAGTGCTCAGCCACTTGCACGTTAATTTCACGAGCAGGCTGTTCCGTTGATCGGATCGACTGGAACCCTCGACGTCGTAAGCGACGGAGTGCCAACAACAACAGCCCTGATCCAGTATTCCTCAGATCAAAGATGTTCCCGTTATATTCCTCATGTTTTTTTTCTTCCTTTTTATTATGTTTTCTAGTAGATCTTATCGTCCTACAGCGGCTGCATCGTTGGCACTCATACAGCTGGTGATTCTTACTGGAAGTCGAGTCATTGTTTAAGTTGTAGTATCTAAAAATGAAACTGGTGAAAGAAAGAGAGAAGGAGAAAGAGAAAGAATTAGAAGAAATACAAAGTAGTGTTATTCCTGTCGGACTTTGCATCCTAGCGTGTGTTTTTAATATCACTAAAAAAAACGAACCATTCCTTTCAAAACTTGCCAATTGTCCCTCTGTATTGTCCCTCCAACACTCAACCCCCTCCACACACACGCGCTTTACAATTGAATTTTGTTTACTCCTCTCTCTCTCTCTCTCTCTCTCTCTTTCTCCTTATCTCCTTCCCTCACTCGCTGATTCCCAAGATTGCAGATGACTGAAATTTACTTCTCTAAAATATATCTTACTAAATTACCGACCAGCTACTCTTAGAAATACACATTATTAACACAAGCCAAGAAACAGTACCAATATCTCCCCGAATTTCATTGTTCGCCATCAATGGTTTAGTGGTTGGAATACGTGCGGTGCCACTGACTGAAGAATTTGTATTTTTTATCTTTTACTTATTTCAGTCATTGAACTGCGACCATACTGGGGCAACGCCTTGAAGGGTTTTATTCAAACAGATCCCCCCACCACCACCACTACTTATTTTTAAGTCCTATACTTATTGTATCGGTTATTTTTACCGAACTGCTAAATTACGGGGACGTGAACAAACCAAAACTGGTTGTCAAACGTTGGGGGTATACACACACACGCACATACGCTCACACGCACACACACACACACGCGCGAGCACACACACACACACACACATATATTTTTTTTTTATCAGGCGTGGCTATGTGATAAGCTTGCTTCACAACCATATGGTTCCTGGTTCAGTCCCACTGCGTGGCACATTGATCAAGTCTCTTCTTCTCTATCCTCGGAAAACTAAAGTCATGTGAGTGGATTTAGTAGAACCCAGCGGTTCGGCAAAACAGACGAATGGAATACATACCAGGCTTAAAGAGAAAAAAAGTACTAGAGTCGATTCATTCACCCACAAATTGTTTTAAGCGCTGCCCCAGCATGACCACAATCTGATGATTGAAACAAGTAAAAGATAAAAGATATATGTACATATGATGGACTTCTACGCAATTTCCGTCCAGGAAGGCATTAGTCGGATCGGGGAATTATTGTAGATGGTACTTACTCGAAGTATCACTCAGTGATACTGAATCCATAACCATGTAATCGAAAACCAGGCCTCTTAACTGCGCAGCCATGGCTGCTCCCCGCTAGAACTGCATCAAAAATTAGGAATGAAACGGGTGTAACAAATTTTGCCACGCATTTTCCCGCCACTCCACCAATTATGCTAATCCACGAGTCCAACACAATTTAATATTATTAACGACAAGCTAATGTTACGTTTGATGATTTATATAGGTTGACTTGTCCTTCACCGTTTCCTCTCTAACGAATAAATCATTTAAAATATCCATAATTCTCTTGTATGGTTTGATTATCGTTTTCGATTAAATTAGCTTCAAGCTTACGTGAAAAGAAACCATCTTTAATTGTTGCATTTTCCTTATTAGTGTGGGTCTCGTTTACTGAAAGAGAATAAGATAAAAACAGAAACATGATGTGTGTGTGTGTGTGTGAGAGAGAGAGAGAGAGAGAGAGAGAGATTAAGTTTGTATGAATGACTGGATATGTGCGATTGTGTATTTTTGTATATACTTCTACTAAACAGCTACAACCAATGGAATCAGTACTAGCATTCTATCGGTCTCTTTAGCCGAACCGCTACGTTACGGGGACGTAAATACATCGGTTGCAAAAACTCCGGTTATCAAGTAGTGGTGGGGGACAAACAGATACAAGCACACACACACACACACACACACACACACACACACACAC
>NC_068981.1:153470965-153473465 GCF_001194135.2 Octopus bimaculoides
ACACACACACACACACACACACACACACACACAAACACAAACACATAAGTGTGTGTGCGTGCGTGCGTCCGTGTGAGGGTGTGTGTGATTGTGGGTGCGCGCGCGAGCGTGTGTTTGGCTGCTCTACTCACGATCTCACGATCTCACGATAGACGTATAGATGTATGTACATATACGTATGTATATATGCATATAAATATATATATATATATATATATACATATATATATATATTATCTATATTATTATATGATTGAACGCCACGCATCCACTTCCAACTCTTCCAAGTGAGTTTTATCTATCTGTCTATCTATCTAACTATCTCTCTATATATATATGTGTGTGTGTGTGTGCGTGCGTGCGTGTGTGTGTGTGTGTGTGTGTGTCTGTGTGTGTGTATGCATGTATGTATGTTAACGTATCTTTAAATTTAAGTTACTTTAACTCTAAACCCTTCTAACCCTTCATTTATTTATTTGTACCATTGATAACCCAGAAAACTGTCGAAACCGGTTTGGCATTTGAATAAATCTAATAAGAAATTTTAAGACGACTGCACGTTTTCAGATTCAGGTGCGTTTTCAAACACCAAAAGAAATCCCCCTATATTTTTTTCCTGCGTGGGAATACACTTCTCTTCATATATATATTTTCTCTCCCTGTTTATTTCTGTGTTCCTTTCCGTCGAAGAGCGTAGGCTCGAAACGTAAAAGACTTTTTCACTTCCCGAGCGTTAAATTAATACATCTGTTTGCTTTTTACACACCCGTGTTAGTATGTATATATATATGCATATATATATATACGAGTAAATGTATGTATATATTAATGTGTGTGTATATATATATATATATAATTGTGCAGTTGCTTATTGGAAGAATATTTCTTCAAAATAGATGTATCTTCACATACACATGTGCAAGCTTACATGAATACAAACACGCATAGGCTACGTACATATTTATAGACATATATATACTTAGCCATTTGCATATATATAGTGGTGTGTGCGCGCGCGTATGTGTGTGTTTCTGCATATATAGAGATAGATAGATAGATAGATAGATAGATAGATAGATAGATAGATAGATAGATAGATAGATAGATAGATATGTATGTATGTATTTATGTATGTATGTATCCATGGAGAAATCTTGGTGATGCATGTAGAACGTACGAATTAATAAGTTCCCTTGTCTTTCCTTAATTCCAAATAAGGCTCAGTGGGCACATATGTACACCGCCACAAACGTACGCACATCCAAAGATAATTATGGGAGTTACGGAACTACAAAAACAAAATCGATAAATTAGACATATGGAAGCGTAATTAGTTTTACTGTTAAGGAACCTCATCTTAAAACACATATTTTGAAGAAAACAAGAAACTCATATCTCAAAAGTTTTCTACATCAAGGAACACGTCTATCTGTTCATATATACATACTTACATTCTCTTTCTCTTTCTCTCTATCTCTATCTATCTACTTATCAACCTCTTTTTTCTCTCCCTTTATTTCACACACACACACACACACACACACAAACACACGCACACGCACCCGCACACACAAATATATATGTATATACTTAGATATGCATATAGATGCGTAAGTGTGTGTGTGTTCGCATATGCATTCCCCTATCCATAATATAGATATAAATACACATATGTACATATATACACACACACACAAATACATATGCATGCATATGTGTATATATATATGTATAAATATAGAGTATGGATTTGCATGGCTATAATGTGTGTGTGTGTGTGTGTGTGTTTGTGTGTGTTTGTGTGTGTGTGTCTAAGTCTACTTAAATATACGTACATAATATATATATACAAGCATATTTATACTAAAAGATATAAAGATGCAAACTAATGTAAATTCGTTTGCACCACGTGTGTAGCAATTGGTTGAAGCAAAATTCTATCCCTGAATCATGCAATGCACTCACACACACACACACACATACACACAGACATGCACATACACACACACACATACACACATATACACACAGACACGCACATACACACAGACAAACAGACACACACATTCACTCACACATATACATCCATACATACACATACACAGACACTACACAGATACGCGCGCAAAGACGTGTCAAGTGTATGTATTGCGTTCTGATGTAGATATATACACATCTACTCACTATTATTTTCTCACACAAGCATTCATACACACACACATGTACATATATACATACATACGTACATGCACACATACACACAGACACATACATACATACATACATACATACATACATACATACATACATACATACAAATAGATACACATCTATGCATGGATCTGTTTCATTACAAAGAAAAACTAAAAACGAAGAAGGGGAAAAAAACAAGGAAATTCGCCCACAACAAAACCAAATATTCCCAGCTTACAGAATCATAATACACACATTGTAATTGTGAAATAATAACGGTAATAACAAATGCACACTTCGCTCGCAC
>NC_068981.1:153474921-153476574 GCF_001194135.2 Octopus bimaculoides
AGAGACAAACACAGACACAAAGATACACACACACACACACACACACACACACACACACACACACACGCACACACACAGACACGCATATATATGTATATATACAACAGGCTTCTTTCAGTCTCCGTCTACAAAATCCCCACACAAAGGCTTTGGCCAGCCCGAGGCTATAGTAGAAGACACTTACCCAAGACGCCACACAGTGGGACTGAACCCGGAACCATGTGGTCGGAAAGCAAGCTTCTGACCACACAGTCACGCCTGCGTGCGCATGTGTGTGCGTGCGTTTATGAATCAGCCAAAATGTAAGAGGTACACAGTCTGATTCTCTGCAACGATTTGTTGACCACTTCTTTCCGACTATAAATGTATTTTATCCGACTCTCCAAGCAGTTTTCACAGCTATTGTCGAATTTTTCTTCATTTCTAAAATACCAGCTCAATCGGCGCTTCAGTATTTGTTTATGAAAAACTTTCTCACATTTCAAAAACTATTATTTAGTTTTATAAGAGACGGGATTGAGAGATGTGTAGTTCGATTCTCTGAAGCAGCTTACAGGCCACATTTTTTTCTGTCTGTTTTCCCGAAGTTTTCGCAGCTTTTTTCTCGTGCGTTCGAGATTTCCACCATTTCTAAAATACCAACTCACTCGGTGTGTCAATGTTTGCTTCTATATATATACTAGATGTACTCGTGACCCGTTGGGTCACAACCACTCCAAGTTGAGAATGTCGATAAGCGGCAGCAAAGGAAAAAATACTATTTCAAACTCCATGAAATAAAATTCTTAAATAATACAGTTCTCCTGCTTTTAATGTGACAACATAAACATGACCAAGTGTTTCTTCTTTGAAAACGTTCAAATGGCCTTCAACTTTTTTTCTTCGCATTCTTCGTTGCCATTCTTTGTTACTACTGTTTCAAGTGAGATAGATGGGTACTTCAGCATAATGCAATGTTTTTGCAAAGTCATCATTGATGCACAATGAAAAGAATTCTGTCGATGTTGTTCTTATATGTCGTTCATTTGACAACCATATATATCCTCATTATTTCTGATTTTTCATCTGGTAGATGAACTTGCAGTCTCATTATTGCAGGTGGTCTTTCAGGAATTGAAATCCTAAAATGGATACAACTACTTCGGATTGTCCAATATACCTATCCATTAGAAAGTGATCAAGTTCATTATCATTATTTATTTGAACAGCAGCTTGGTCATTTCTTTTCAGCGTGTACTTGATGACGTACTTAATTCACCTCACTGAAGCAACGATTTCAACGTTGCAGTGGTATTTGAATGCTCTTAAAATAGTTTTATCATAAAGTACAACCCATTTGTTGTTGTTTATTTACCCATTCTTATGAGATTCAACTCCTCCCATTGCAACTGATCTTCGTCTATAAAGTCTCTCTGTCTGTTTTTTCTACCTTATGATTAAGATGATAAAGATTAATATTTTATTTTAAATAAAATAGAAATTTTTTCCCTTGAAGAAACAAAATCAAGTACTCGTGATTCAAAAAATCTCATAAAATATAGAGAGAATTTCTATCTTTCAGTCCACGGCACTCGAAAGTTGTATAAATGATTAAGGGAAGAAAAAAGAAAGTAAGAAAAAAAGGACAGACGGTGATAGTTGGTGATAGCTGTG
>NC_068981.1:153477436-153482027 GCF_001194135.2 Octopus bimaculoides
AAAAGGTAAACAGGCAAGATGAAGAGCGTGATTCGATTGTAATAGATTTTATTGGTTGAACGATATTTCAACAGTAAGTCTGTCTTTGTCAAGTTAAAAAAAAAGAGGTGATAAAAATTCAAAATTATAGAAATTTAAATTTCAAATGAACGAGAGCAGCCAGCGTCCACAAGTTGATGGAATGACGTCATCAGTCTTTAAGTTTCAATTTTATAACAGGCGAAAAGAAAAAGACAGAAAAAAGAAGACAGGAAAAAAAGAGGAAAAAAAAAGAAAAGGAAAAAGAAGAATATTTAATCAGACAGTTTGTATAAATTTGATGATGTTCTCCTGTCATTTTATTCATTCCTCCAGGGCGTGGTGTTAATAACCCGAAAACATATTTCTCCTCAAGCACTCTGAGAAGTGAAAGTGAAGTAGATTTAGAATATTTTCTGAGAATATGCAAATGAAATAGTTAGGATTAGCAAAGATAGTCAAACCTTCACGCATAATTTTAGCAAACAATACAATAGATGACAGAATTCTTTTACTGATTAACTGGCACCGAAATTTCGCTGGCATTTCAAAAGTGTTGCATGAAAGTTACCAGCATGTGGCGAAAAAATATCCTCGTTTCATACAGATATTTCCTCAGCTGCCTATAGACGGATTAAAAGTATAAGAGAATTATTGACCTTTATTTCTGACTCCAAGAAAACGAACATTGAAGTATCTGCACGCTGTACCTTGAAAAACAGCCCTATTCATTGAGCAATATCATAAGTCAAATGAATTCCATCAGGAATCATAACAGAAATATTATAATTTATACAGATGGTGGGACGTGTAGAGATTCCCGTTTCGTGTACGCGGCAGAATGCACGAAACACAACTTGATTTATGTTGGTTGTACAACAGAACAATTAAACAAAAGGTTTAATGAGCACAGATTCGACGTCAGGTTTGACAAGAACAGTAGTTCGACAGAACTTGCTGAACATTTCGTTTCAAACGGCTGCAATTTTGAAAAATATCTGAAAGTGCAGCATATTCTGAAAAAATATTCTGAATCTACTTCTCAGAATGCATGAAGAGAAATATGTTTGCCGGTCATTAACATCACGCCCTGGAGGAATGAATAAAATGGCAGGAGAATATCATCAAATTTATACAAAACTGATTAAATATTCTTCTTTTACCTTTTCTTTTTTCTTTCCTCTTTTTTTTTTCTGTCTCTCTTCTGTCTTTTTCTTTTCGCGTGTTATAAAATTGAAACTTAAAGACTGATGACGTCATTCCATCATCGTGTGGACGCTGGTTGCTCTCGTTTATACTTAAAATTTAGATTTCTATAATTTTGAATTTTGAATTTTGTCAAAGACAGACTTACTGTTGAAATATCGTTCAACCATTATTGTTATTATTATTATTATTATTATTATTATTATTATTATTATTATTATTATTATTATTATTATTATTATTATTATTATTATTATCATTATGCATCGTTTGTGCTACACGTCTTTCTGCAGCTCATCTCATTGATAGAGATGCAGTCATGGGTCAAACGTAGACCAGGGCTGGACGTTTGGCATCTAGAATGTTGCCAGGCGCTCATTGTATTGTACCAGCTGCCCAAAACCGTTAGCAGGAAAACAACTCAAGATTTCTATAGGGAGCCACTTGAGGGTATGAGTGGTGATGGCCTAGGATTGAATCTAGGCATCGACAAGAACAGTCTGAGTAGTCTCTTCCAGAGGACCTTCGGGTCGAAGATCATAGCAATTTCCAAAAGTCTTTGGCTTGGCAGTGCTACAGAGGGGCATTACCTGTTCAAGACAAGCTCTTCAGGCATGGAAGTGCCAACAGCTGAACCTGCCTGAGATGCTTGCAGGGAGACGAAACCGTCCTGCATGCAATACGTCAGTGCCCGTGCATTAGAGAGTTGTGGAATTGTGTGGGATAGCTGTTGTCGCGTGTAAGGCGAATTCAGCTGTCTGCCGAATGTATAGTGAAATCGACGCACCGCCTTCTCTTAGCAGAGAAGGAAGGCAGATCTTTCTCTGTTTAGTGGCTGTGGCAAAAGAGGCTGCGTGGTGGACCTGTCAGAAAGGTTTGAAGACAGGCACATTCCTATTTGGTCAAGCCCTCATCAATTTCTTCAAATATCATTTGAAGAGGAAGGTGAGGATAGAGAGGGAGGTGCTGCCTTCTAATGTGTTTATCAAAAGGTGGTCGACAGTGACAAGACTAAGGAGCCTGAGTGGATCTACTCTGAATTTGCTTTTCTAAGCAGGAAGAAAGAAACTGGAAGTGAGCACTTTCCCAGCCCTTGGAGATGGCAGAGTAATCCGAGATTTTTGTGGGGGATTTACCCCGGATCACTCTAAGTGGACTGCCCCGTTATTGGGATTCTATCTATTTATTATTATTTATTTCACTACTTTCTATTATACATCCTTTGTTATATGCTTTAATGTGGTAGTATTGATGTTAACCCACATGTTTCTGTTTTTGTAATCTTTTTTTCTGCTGTAACTCGTCGTTCGATATTGTCCTCCATTCTGCAGCTCTTGTGGTCAATAAAAGGAATCATCATTATTATTATTATTATCATTATTATTATTATTATTATTATTATTATTATTATTATTATTATTATTATTATTATTATTGCGAGGTCGACTTTGCCTTTCATCTATTTGGGGTCGATAAATTAAGTACCAGTGGAATACTGGGGTCGATATAATCGACTAGTACCCTCCCACCAAATTTCAGGCCTTGTGCCTTTACTAGAAAGGTCAACTTTGCTTTCAGCATTCCAGGATCGATAATATGAGTACCAGTTGAGTACCGAGGTCGATGTAATCAACTTACCCTACCCTCCGAAATTGTTGGCCTTGTGCCAAAATTATTATCATTATTATTATACGATTATTATTATCATTATTATTATTATTATTATTATTATTATTATTATTATTATTATTATTATCATTATCATTATTATTATTATTATTATTATTATTATTATTATTATTATTATTATTATTATTACTATTGTATGTTTGGCTTTTGCTTTGTATTTGTACAAGTTGACTCCAAGTCTCACACAGAGAACTCAAGAGACAACAAGTTAGAAGTCCAACTTGGTATTATGACTAGGGTGCAATATTTTTTGGTTTTTCACGGAGTATTGTTCTAGAAGTAATTTGATGATATGATGATAGTGTGATCTTAAGATAACAGTAAAAGGTGCTTGCTATTATGTACATTTAAAAGTACTTCTGACGATGTTTACAGATTAAAATGTTTTTTGGAATTACATAATATTTTTCGTAGAATATAAGCAATTACCATGAACACTATTTAAAATTTTTTTTACATTTTTGGATTTCCTGGTATCTGAGACAGGTATCAACCAGCCCCTTATGCTTGCATTACTAGGGCACCTATATCAACAGGTATTGTTTTAGACTTGAGGTTCCATATTTTCCAACTCCTATTTCAAGATCTTTATACTTGCTCAGTTTTTGGTCGGTCTTGACAGATACATTTATATCGATTGGGACGGTCATATCCATGAGGCATGATTTTTGTCTGAAATCCTTCAATATAATATCTGGCCTATTTGCGTATATCTTTCTGTCAGTTTGAACAGTGAAGTTCCAAGGGTGTGAGATGTGATCATTTTCTAGCAGTGGAGGTTGTTTGTGTTCCCACCAGTTTGTATCATAGAGCAGGCCCAAGTCTTTCCAAATGACCCAGTGAATATACTGTGCAGCACTATCATGCCCGTTGAGATACTCTGTAGGCGCAAAAAGGCGGCACATAGAGACATGATTGATGGTTGCATTTTGTTGTTTACATACATGACGTGTTGAGCTACTACCGTTCTTTTAAACGTTGGCCTGGTAGCTTCTTGTAGGTAGGCATTGATCTTGAGCTGCTATTATAAACCCTTCTGTCTCTGATTTTAAACCAGAAGACAGTAACCATTGATGGGTAAGGCTTCGTCATCATCAGCATAATTACACTTTTGGTATTGGCCATTGAGAGGTTTTTTTTTTGTCATTTATCAGTAAGAATATCCAAGGCAGCGGTTTTACCAAGGATTTTCATACGCTTAGTTTCTTCTGCGCTTGTTTCCAGCACGTCTAATTCTAAGACTTGTTGTATTTGGAATTCACTTAGATATTCCTTTGCCTGTTTTATTACTGAGTACGAGGCTTTCATGTTTTCAGACGAATAGTCATGATGGATATATTGAGCTTCGTATAATTGTGCCCCAGTGTCAATTTGATGACACCTGCTCTCTCTCCCAATAATAATAATAATAATAATAATAATAATAATAATAATAATAATAATAATAATAAATGCAAAAGAAATAGACAGAGAAAAATCCCAGCAATGGTTGAGAAGCTCAGGACTCAAAGCAGAGACTGAAGGATTTTTAATTGCTGAACAAGACCAAAGCCTCCCCATCAGAAATTACCAAAAACATATAATGAAAAGAAACATAACAAGTAACTGCAGAATATGTGGCGATGGACAAGAAACAATAAACCATATTATCTCTGGCTGCCCAGTCCTGGCTAAGAAG
>NC_068981.1:153483141-153484339 GCF_001194135.2 Octopus bimaculoides
ATGACAGCGAAACGGGCTGATTACTACCTAGCTCAGATACCAGGAAACCCCAAATGGCTGAAGTTCAAAAGATAGTGCTCATGGGAACTGCCCATACATATCCTCCGTAAAATACTGTCTATGTGATCTCAAATTTTAAAACATTCGCTAGAACAACACTGTACAAATTCAAATATATGGTACCCTAGGCATAACACCTACATGAACTTCTAACTTGTTGTCTCTTGAGGTCTCTGGGTGAGACTTGGATCCAACTTGTACAAATGCAAAGCAAAAGTCAAACATATAATAATAATAATATGATGATGATGATGATGATGATGATGATTTCTTTTATTTGCCACAAATGTATAATGAGTATGTATGTGTATTGTGTATCTCTACTAGTGAAACGTATTTATGCATGTAATGAATGCTTCATCAGACGTTGGGTTGTGAAAATATACGTTGTGCGCGCTTGTCAATACAGAGCACAAACTGTTGGTACTTCCTTCATATTGCTCAGTTTGACGAATGAACCAATCAATCAAACTGATTAATTCAACATCTTTCTCTGAACTCAACGTGTATGCTCACTGGCCCAATTTGAGTGTTTTTTGACCCACAGAAGACGTTCTTCCATATTCGCTTCAGAAACCCACGGCTTCTTTCTGGTTTTACAGCCTTTCAGACCGTACTCTACAAGCCTTCTTCTAACAGTTCTGGTTGATATTTGAGAAGTACTTGCCTCGTTGAAATTCGCACAGAGCTCCGACGATGTTTTTCTGAGTGACTGACGGATGATGGATCTGTCATCACGAGAGGATGTAACCTTTTATCTACCTACTCTTTTTATTATCTTCATATCTTTTGTCTCTCTGAATCGCTTGAGAGCCGTTTGCACCGCACATCGAGAGCATTTCATCTTCTGAGCAATTTGCCTTTGAGACATTCTATCTTCATAATGAGCTACGATTTGACCTCACTCACACTCACTCAACTCCCTTGTTTTAGGCATTTAACTGTATCTACAGACCCCCCCCAAAACATTGACGTGGTCTAATACTTTTGGCCAAGGCTGTATGTCACACTGTTTTTATAATGTGTATACATGTGTATGTGTATACATGTGTATGTGTATATATACATGCGGTGCTCCAGTATGGCCACAGCCTTACGGTTGAAACATGTAGTAGAGTTGAAGAATATGGTTATATAT
>NC_068981.1:153484385-153487051 GCF_001194135.2 Octopus bimaculoides
GAGAGAGAACGAAAAAGTGTAACAGGAGAAAGAAGGGGAAAAAACGGAGAGAGAAAAATGTGTAGGGATTAACAGTTCAACATGATGAACTATATGTGTGTATATATATATATATATATAGTGATAGTGGTTTCTCGATTCCGAGAAAGAAGATTCCGAAACTTCTTGCTGAACAATCTGGACAGATTAATTCATTATTGTGACGAAATGTTTGTACTGTATGAATACATAAACTCTCACATCATGAATTCTCCAACAAATCGTCATGCTTGTACAGCTGCAAGTTACGTTGCAGCTATACAATGACGAAGAGCTGTACAGATGACGAAGAGATTGCAAAGCAACGTTAGAGAAAGTCGTCAGCTCAAAAACACACGATCTCACGATAGTGAGTGCATCATGCTGACCAGTAGACCACATAGCTTAATACATATTGTGGTATTTCAAGTACTATATAATACAGAAGTTTGCGGAACTTTTACATGTTCTTCATTAAGTGAGAGAAGAGCAAAATTTGTTCTACATGGGTGTCTCTATAACCGCTTATATGACAGAAAGGGTTGCATGATTTTGTGGACGGCAGTGTATATTTGGTTATAGATATACTATTTTTACCTATAGATGGATGTTTAGGCTTGTATGTATGTATGTAAGTATGAATATGTATATGGAGGTATGTATGTGTATATAGATAAATGTATATGGATAAATATATATGCATATATATATATATATATATATATATATATATATGTATGCATAGAAATCGTATCAATTTTTTTTGTCATAACTTGCCTGAAGATCCAGTTTACCTACAGGTAACAAGATGATTCTACCAACATTGCGCGCGCGCGCGTGTGCAGTATATGTAAACATAGGATTGTGCATGTGCTTATAGCAACGTATATTTATCAGATGCTGTTGCAGTGATGGTATTGATGACGCCGGTGGTACAGATGGCGGCTTCGTGTATCGTTTTTCCCTCAAAGTTAACCCAGGCTCTCGCACACTCACACACACATTCATACACATACACATACATACATATACACATACATACATATATACATACATGTATATATGTATATATACATATATATATATATATATATATATATATATATATATATAAATGGATGTAAATGTATGCAGGATTGTATACCCTCACCAGGATTGTATACCATTAGTAATTTCCAGCAGCGAACTAATCAGTTCAACTAAGAAATTCCAAGTGATTATGGTATTTGCTTGGCTCCAACTATTTACAAATCCTTACATATAATTAGTGTTTGTCGATTTTGACTTTTATTTTCATTTTCTCGTTCGGTTTTGGGGTTTTTTTCTTTTAAATTTTATACAATTTTTAGTTTAGTCTGTATTTTCTGTTTTTGTTTTTACTGATATTATTTGATATGAATTCATCTTTCTGGCTTATGATCATGCATTCAGTTGCACATATATATATATATATATGAATATATTCTGTATGTATGCATGTGTATATGCATATATGAGTGTGTGTGTGTGTGTGTGTGTGTGTGTGTGTATGTATGTATGTATATATACAAAATTTCTTTAAGCAAGTAAATACAAATTATTATATATTCGCCTTGATATAGTTTTCTTTCGTCCCGACTTTACTGCTTTATTCATACTCTAAACTTTTATTCATATATATTCCATCATCTTTGAACATATCTCTTACCCTTCCTCCTCCCCCTCCTCCTCATCTCCCCTCTTCCTCCCCCTCCATCCCCCTCTCCTCCTCCTCCTCCTTCTTCTTCTTCTCTCTCACTCTCTTTCCCTCTTTCTCTCTTTCTCTCTCCCTCTCTCTTTCTCTGTCTCTCTCACACACATATACATTTACCCTCCCACCACACTTCTTCTTGTTTTGCATCCCTAGTTTATATTTGCATCATCGGTAGTGTATTTCTATGTATACATACGCACACACACACACACACAAACACATATACATATATATATGTATGTATACGTGTGTGTGTGTGTGTGCATTATATATTTACACACACACACACACACACACACACACGTATATATATATATATATATATATATATTTACATATATATATATGTTCATATATATATATACATTTACATATATATGCATGTTCACATACATATATATATACATTCACACACACACACACATCTAACTTTATCCAACAACTTTCTACTCACCCATCCCACCTCCCTTCCAGGCATTTTCCTTGAACAAATATTTTTTTTTCTTTTACATATTTTTGTATACATATATTGGATCCTTTCTTTTCGTTTCCATTTTTCTTTCGGGTTTCAGTTTGATTTACCTTTCAAACTTACCCAAACCTAATATTTAATAATTTTTCCAAAATTTTTATAAAGATTGGACAGCAATTTGAGGCTGAAGTTCCAACATATAAAAGATGAAATTTCGTATAGTGTTCTAGTGATGGCGGCGGAGGCGGCGATGGTGCTGTTGTTGGTAGTGGTGGGTGAATTATTGTATTAGACAAACAAACCTAACAAGCAGCTATATCTATCCAACAAGCCACCAGGGCATCTTATAATCCGGTTGATGAGAAATCAAATAAACTAGCAAACAAAACAATGTTGAACATTGATATAAACCAATGAACTAGCATATATATATATATATATATA
>NC_068981.1:153487934-153488350 GCF_001194135.2 Octopus bimaculoides
TATATATATATATATATATATATATATGTATATATATATATATATATTAGTTGTGTGCTTATGTAAATATATACGTGTGTGTATGGGTGTGTGTACACACACACACTCATACATACATACATACATACATACATACATACATACATACATGTAAGTATACATATGCATGAATATATGTATGTGTATATGTCCACAGAGAGTGACCGAAAGATATACATGTGCACGTGTGATCGTATGTGTGTTTATGCGTGTGGCATGGATGTCTGTGTGTACTTCTCAATGCAATGAGAGTGATTAGCTGAGATACTTTGCTTAAGACTTCTTAAGTCTATCACTATTATACCCGGGTACAGTAGTGCTCGGATTTCTCCGGTGACAGGATGCGG
Source organism: Octopus bimaculoides (assembly GCF_001194135.2). Taxonomy (NCBI): domain Eukaryota; kingdom Metazoa; phylum Mollusca; class Cephalopoda; order Octopoda; family Octopodidae; genus Octopus; species Octopus bimaculoides. The sequence goes on from NC_068981.1 coordinate 153,488,321, forward strand.
GATTTAAACTCAAAATTAAAAGAGCTAAAA
>NC_068981.1:153489617-153490341 GCF_001194135.2 Octopus bimaculoides
AGAGAGAGAGAGAGAGAGAGAGAGAGAGAGAGAGAGAGAGAGAGAGAAAGAAAGAAAGAAAGAAAGAAAGAAAGAAAGATAGAAAGATAGAAAGAAAGAAAGAAAGAAAGAAAGAAAGAAAGAAAGAAAGAAAGAAAGAAAATAGTGAAGAAATAGTATGATATCAGTGAGTCTGTGGATATAATGAAATAGAATGAGAGATTATGAGTAAAGGAGAGTAAAGAAGAGAAGAGACAACTGTTTTGAAATACAAGAGGTAACTGACATTCAGACAAACGAAAACTTTTTCAGCCACAAGAAAATTGCTCTACTTCGGATGGCAAAAAGAAGACAACGATTATCGCAAGAAGTCAATATGCAATTGTGAATTTAAAAGAGAAAGAGCCCTAAAATGATATCAAGAAACACAAAAAGGGTTTGGGATAAAATGGTTAAGGATAACTGAAAGAAGTCAAAGTGAAACATGAGAAAAAATGCAGAGAGATTTGAAGCAAAATGATTCAAAATTACTTCGTATATGTGTGTCCGTGTGTGTTATTTCTTTACTACCCACAAGGGGCTACACACAGAGGGGACAAACAAGGACAGACAAACGGATTAAATTGATTATATCAACCCCAGTGCGTAACTGGTACTTATTTAATCGACCCCGAAAGGATGAAAGGCAAAGTCGACCTCGGCGGAATTTGAACTCAGAACGTAGCGGGCAGACAAAATACCGCTA
>NC_068981.1:153490521-153493177 GCF_001194135.2 Octopus bimaculoides
TGTGTGTGTGTGTGCGTGTGTGTGTGTGTGTGTGTGCGTGTGTGTGTGTGTGTTTTATTCTTTATTTGTTCAGTCATTTGACTGTGACTATGCAGGAGCAGCACTTTAAAGGATTTTTAGTCAAAGAATTCTACCCCAGGACTTATTCTTTGTATGCCTAGTACTAGTTCTATCGGTGTCTTTTGCTGAACCACCATGTTACAGAGACATAAAACACACCAGCATCGGTGTGGTCGGCTCGAGGCTATAGTAGAAGACACTTATCCAAGGTTCCACGCAGTGGTACTGAACCCGGAACCATGTGTTTGGGAAGCAAGCTTCTTATCACACAGCCACGCCGGCGCCCATCTAATTTATATCTATATATCTATATAATGTGTAGTGTATGTGTGTGTATATATATATACACACAAACATATACATACATATATATATATATATATATATATATATTAGTGTGTGTGTATGTATGTATGTATGTATGCATGTATCTATGTATCTATGTGTGTATAAAGAGGAACAATTTCAATGGGAAGTAAAAGAAAAAGGAATCTGCTGTCTTTTTTATGGGTACTACACTACTATTGTTTTTAAGATATACAAAATACAGTGACCCATACAGTATGCTCGGATACTCAATATGTCTTAAATGGAACATTTGGAAGATTCTACATAAAACTTATGAATGTGTGTGTGTGCGTTTGCTGATGCGTGTTGACATATGTGTATGTATACATACACATATACATGATGATTGCCTCATCTTTTCAGATGATAACCGCCTCATATTCAGCCTGTAGTGAGACACCTGTACCTTATTGGATTTGAGTGACAAAAATTTGTACAACACTTCTGCTATTGTTTCGGTCGCCATAGTAGATCCGAGTGACAAACAATGCAAGAAGATTTGTATTATTTTGACTGTAAGCTTTACGTCAGAGTATCTTTCTCCTAGAAGAGCTACCTGCCCCACAGCTTTGTCAAAAATAACGGGAGCCTCCTTTACTCTTGAGAAATCTGCTTAAGCCATAAATGGGACTCTGACAAGTTCTACCGTTTCGGATTGGAACGGACCTGAGAGAATGTTGATTAAGGGGTGACCCCCGCGCTTCCCACAACTCCCGAACTCCTGAACTGGAGCCGCCTCACCACCAGATGCACTTTAATTTCATCACAGTTTAATGCCTGCCTACATACATACATACATACATAAATGCATTCATGCATACATACTAGGTTTGATCAATAAGTATCCGGAATTTGGACTATTGCCATAGTAACGAAGTTAAAGCACACAGAGTAAAGCTGCTTGGCACAGATTGACCTTGGACTCTGGTGTGTATGCACACTAAGTTTTAACGCTCTAGCTTACTTCCGCTGTATATACAGCAGTGCTTGGAAGGAACGGGTGTAGTGTGTGGTCGTTGCATTGACCATGACAGAGAAAGTTATCACGGCGATACCTGCTCAGAAGCCTACGCCAAGTTGTAGAAAGTGTATGGAGAGGAGTGTATGAGCCTCACACAAGAGTACGAGTGGTTCAGACGCTTCCGAGATGGCCGAAAAAATGTCCATAGTGATGAATGTCCTGGGAGACTCGCAACCAACAGAACTGAGAAAAACATGTGCATGCAGCTGTGAGGGGAAATCGACAAATCAGCATCCGTGAGTTACCGGAGGATGTGCAGATTAGTTACTGTTCAGTTCAGTCCATTATCACTGAAGATTTTGGCATGATACGCATGTCTGCCAAGTTTGTGCCAAACTGCTTTCAGCTGACCAAGAAGACACTCGGGTTTCAGCTGCATAAGATCTCTCTAACTGTGTCGAAAACGATGAAAACTTTTGAAAACTTTTGAAAACTTTGCGTAGGCCTCTGAGCAGGTATCGCCAAGCTTTTGGCAAAATTTGATGCAGATTCTCTGCTCAACTTTTTCTGTCATGGTCAATGCAACGATCACACGCTCCACACGTTCCTTCCAATTACTGCTGTAAACAGCAGAAGTAAGCTAGAATGTTAAAACTTAGTACGCATGCACAGTAGAGTTCAAGGTCAATCTGTGCCAAGCAGTTTCACTCTGCGTGCTTCAGCTTTGTTACTATGGTAACAGTCCAGATACTTATTGATCAGACCTCGTGTATACAAACATCTATAATAATAAATGCCAAAACGAATTTCTGTGTATCAGTGTGTCACACTTTGACCACCCTCTCTCACTATTCAATGACACTTCTACTACTCTTACTGGGATGAGAGTAATAGTAGGCATAGAGACGGTGAGGGTGGGTAGGAGATTGACAGCTGAGATGATACTGGGGTAATAGTAATAGGGTGATAGTAATAGTATGAGCTGTAGTTGTGATCGAGGTGGAAGCGACGGCGATGATGTCGGTGGCGGTGGTGGTAGCTGAGGCGGTCAAGCATGACGGTGATAGTAGGGGATGTGAAAGACAGTGGTGATAGTGGTGGAGGGGAAGGCGGCGAAGTCAAAGGTGTTGATAGTGGTGACGTCAAAAGTCTGAATGGTATGTGTATGGCAGTTGTGGTGGCGATGGTGGTTGTACTGGTGATGGTGATGGTTGAAATCAATCAGCAGAAAGAGAGAGAGAGAGAGAGAGAGAGAGAGAGAGAGAGAGAGAGAGAGAGAGAGAGAGA
>NC_068981.1:153493848-153495800 GCF_001194135.2 Octopus bimaculoides
ATGCCAAACTCGAGCGAAGAATTTCATACAGTTTCTCTGAAGAAAATAAAAAGAATAAAAAATAAAATAAACCAATATGATGACGTGTACAATTGTAACACAATTTCAGCGAGACAAGCCTGTTTGCGGAAGTCAACGGAATATTCGAAAATATCATGACCAGCACAGTCCCAAAGAAAAATCGTATACTCTAGATTTCGTTGAATAGAGAACGTTTTGAAAATATTACTTAAAACTAGAGACGGTCATTTCCCGTCGTTAACAAAAACATAGCTTGGCCTCTGCAATTTTATATTGCCCTCCTTTTCTGTCGTTTCTATTAGAAAAGAAAGTGCTTTCGCGTGTGGAAACGCAAAAGTCCGGAAGTGCATTTTTCCTAAGCTTCACCAACAGTGCACGCTAAGGTCTGTGGCAATACAAGCAGCTCGTTGCTATTCTACTTAACCCTAGCAGGTCTTCTTCAGGCGATAGGGGTATGAATGAAGGTGAAGGGGTAAGGAGACACTGAACGCATTCGCCGTGCCTCCATCTTCCTCCCCCCCCCCCCCCCCCCGCCTCATATCACCACTTTCTTTTTTCACTCATTTTTCTCCTACTCCTTCTCTCTCTTTCTCTCTTTCTCTCTTTCTCTCTCCCTCTACTGTCCCCTAACCCTCTCTCCTCTTTCTCTCTTACTCCTCCCTTCCTGCCTCCCTATTTATCTACCTATCCATCTATCTATCTATCTATCTATCTATCTATCTATCTATCTATCTGTCTATCTATCTATCTATCTATCTTCTCGCCTATTTTCTTTCCCTCCCCTTCTTTCTTTCTCTCTCTCTCTCTCTCTCTCTCTCTCTCTCTCTCTCTCTCTCTCTTTGCCTTTGTCACATTCTTTACATATACATACGCATTAGTGCACGCGCACACTTATATAAACGTGCATATGTATTTCTCTATATTTAGATAGATAGATAGATAGATAGACGTATATAGAAATGGATTGACAGATAGACGAACATACAAATTAAGATTGATAAATAGACGGACAGATTGATAGACAGACAGATAGAGAGATAGTTATATAAATAAATAAATAGATAGATAGATAGATAGATAGATAGATAGATAAATAGATAGATAGATAGATAGATAGATAGATAGATAGATAGATAGATAGATAGATATGTGAGTGTTTGTGTGTATGTGCGCGCTCGCACGCGATGTGCATGGGGTAAAATGAAAAAGAAAATGTTATTTTACTTCATATGTGTCTGTGTGTGCGAGCGTCTGTGTGTCTGTATGCATACACACACATATATATATATACACATAATCATATATGTAGACATCTCTCTTTATATGTGTATATGCATTTATATGTATGTGTTGTGTGTGTATGTATGTATGTATTCTTATAGATATGTTTCATTCCTTATTCTAGCTTACTCGCTTTTCCTCTTTGTCATTCTCTCTCTCTCTCTCTCTCTCGCTTGCTTTGCTCTCTCACTTTTTCTCTTTCTACTTTACAAGAATAGTTGTCACACAAATGGCCCGCTCTTCAGACTGTTGTTTCTGAGGGGAAATAAATGCATCTCTTCCTCAAGCGCAAATGGAGGAAGCAAAAATTATATAAAACGTTGAAAAGAGAGGAGACAGAAGAAGAAGAAACAGTAGAGACTCGCCGACTCAGCCGTATTATATTCTGTAAGGAAATGCTAAAGTTATACACTCAATGCAATTGCCATGCAAATGGGCTTTTAATAAAGGATACGTGTAATTGCAATCGTATTTGTCCCAAAAATAAAAACAGCAATGCGACATTTTTTTTAACGATACAAGAAATCAATTCAACTTTCCCTTGAAAACCTATCATTTTAAATACACACTCAGAGAAACACACACACACAAACAAACACATGCATGTATCTAAAATCATATGTATAAACACATGTGTATGTGAGTGTATA
>NC_068981.1:153496345-153497805 GCF_001194135.2 Octopus bimaculoides
TATATATATATATATATATATATATATATATATATTTACATACATATGTATATGCATACCTACACACATATACACATACATGCACGTATATATATATTTTTATATACACATATATATTCATATGCATACATACAAATATATATATATATATATATATATATACATACATATTCTTTTGTTCTTTTACAGGTTTCAGTCATTGGACTGCGGCCATGTTGGGGCACCGCCTTGAAGGGTTTAGTCGATCATATCGACCCCAGTACTTATTTCAGTCTGGTACTTATTTTATCGCTCTCTATTTGTCAAACCGCTAAGTTACGGGACATAAAGGGACACAAGATGAATACCACCGCTTCTTTCCGAACGATGTGACACTAACACAGATACATCTTTAGTAGTACATCAAACTATAAATTATTGGTGCATTACCTGGGTTTTGTTATGATGCTACCACACACTATCGTTTACCTGATTTCCTGACGCTAATATTAATAGTTACTTTTATAGGTAATAACTCCGTGCTCAGTTGCAAGGGGTATTTGCTCCTTGACGAGGTTCTACTATAAAGATTGAAACCGCATCAGCTGATCTCTCATTTACTGTTCACAAAGTTGTTGTTTTTTTTTTGTTTTTTTTTTACTTATTTCAGCTATTGGACAGCGGCGATGCTGGGGCACCGCCTTGAAGTGTTCAAATGAACAACTCGATCCCAGTACTTACTTTTCAAAATGTAGTACTTGCTCTGTCTGTTTCTTTTGCCGACCCACTAAGTTACGAGGTCGTAAATATACCAACACCAGTTGTCAAGTGACGGGGATTGGACAAACACAAACGCACGCTCACACATACACACACACATAGACACACGCACACACACACACACACACATATATATGACGGGCTTCCACATAGTTTCCCACAACCAAATTCCCTCACAAAGCATTGATCTCCCCGTGGTTATACTAGAAACCACCTGCCCAAAGTGCCACGCAGTGGAAATGTTCTCGAAATCACGCTGTTGCAAATCGTACTTCTTAACTACACATCCAAAACCAAAATTGCTTTCATTCATCAGTACAAACAGTGGTTGCTTAAACCTATAGGTATATTCCATAGAGCATCATAGCATCATTGCAAAACGCTGTTAACGCATCTGCAATTTATTAATCAAGCACACTACCAAGAATACGTTAGTTTACACAAATCGGTTTCTCCATTTTTTTCTGAAGCACTTATGATTAGTGACTTTCTACACAATACCTTGGTGAACAGCTTAGGAAAATATTCAGTCACTGATGATATCAGAATGTAAAGAATTATACCAGCTCAGCTGATATCTCTTCTTCTATCCACGAAGTTATTGTCTAATAGAAAGTTGTCTTCATTCTCACAGTTCTATAGATTTATTTTATAGTATAGACACACACACACACACACACACACACACACACACACACACA
>NC_068981.1:153497815-153498256 GCF_001194135.2 Octopus bimaculoides
ACACACACACACACACACACACACACACACTCATATTTACACACATATATACCGACACGCACACTCTTGTCATTAAAAACCACAATTACCTCTCAGAAGTCAAACATGTGAGTTACCCACCTGCGCTTTGCCCTGGTTATCTTCTCTTCTTTCTTTTCTTATCCCTTTTCCTCTCTTCCTTTCCTCGCTACCCTGGACTTACTGTTTGTACCGAACGTAGGACTGTCCCCGAAACACTATCCCTTCACCCTATAGATTTGACTTTATAGCATTTTCCCTTCTTTGAACGTCAGCCTAATACTATTAACTGTAATCGTCCCTAATACATTTTTTCGTATTTAATTTTGTGTTTTTTTTCTTATTGACCTGTGCGGATGTATATATATACATATATATATATACATATATATACATATATATATATATATATATATATATATA
>NC_068981.1:153498420-153503080 GCF_001194135.2 Octopus bimaculoides
TATATATACATAGATACATATATACATATATATATATATATATATATATATATATATGTATGTATATGTATATATGTATATTTATATATGTATGTATATATATGTATATATATGTGTATATATATATATATGTGTGTGGATGTGTCTGTGTGTGTATGAGTGTGTACGTACGTACGTACGTATGTATGTATGTATGTATGTATGTATGTATGCATACATGTATATAAAACTAATCAAGTGTTCATATGCACGTGTAAGCATGCAAATAGGCATGGGATATAAATACGTCTGTCCGTAGTCTTCATTTTCATGCAATTAGCGATATCAATAGACAATATAATATTGATATTACTGAGTCATAATAGCTGTGCTTTTATCAGCAACCATTCTCCGCTGCTTGTCTTGTATTCGTATTGTATGAAGAATCAAGCTGTGCAACTAATTTTATTGTATTTCTACTGACCTAATCATTACCAACCATCATCAACCTCATCCTCATCATCCCCTTCACCATCATCCCCATTGTCAACCATCATCGGCAACACCATCATCATCATCATCATCATCATAAATGAATCAACTACAGATAGCTTCTGCCTAGTCGTTCGCCATACTGGAAAAGCAACCGCATCTCTCTATTTTTTTTAAAGAAATATTAGTGGTAGGGTGACATGAAGCATGTCATAGTGCTAGATAGGCAATGCCCATTATGTGAAGGACGGTAAGACATGGCTGGACCGTCTTTGATCATAAGTCTTCTCAGTCAAGATTTACCTGGAGCTAAACAACAACAACAATAGTCCTCGCCTTAAATCTAATTAGAAAATAATGAAGGAACTTCCACGTAGTTGATGGATGTACTAAAATGACAAACCAAATCTCCATCACTCAACAGCTTTAAATAAGTCGAGAGCACATTATATAACGTAGTCCTACGTAGCTCTACAAAACTGGAATGGAAGGCTTTAATTATAGGTCTGTCTGCTCGACAAGTGTTGGTCTTGGAGGCGAGAATGAATAATAATCGTTGTCATAACAACCACCACCATCATCATCATAATTGTCGTCGTCATAAAATCTGAAATATCTTCCTTTTCTTTATCAAACTTAGTTTGATTAAATTTTGTTTAATGTTTAGCTTTCTATAAGAGGAAACGCTTTATAACTCAGTGATATTAAGAGAAATATGTTCTTGGAAGATTGTTTGAAGCAACTACAAAGCCCCTATTTTTAGCATGGTTATATGATCCGTTAAGGGTTAAATTTCTTTGCTGAAAATACAGCGCAGCTTCTCTGCCGAGATACGAAACTACGATTGTCCTAATACTGTAACAGATTAGTTGAAAGTTGTAACTTAATAGGAAGTTGTAATAAATATGTTGAGAGATACATTTGTGGATGGAATAAAAATATTATATGACACTTGAAGTGTTGTTGGATCACAACTGAATGTCTCGTCTCTAAGCAATGCGTCATGGGTGAGCCCTCGTGATGGTGTCCACCTTGCAGCAAAATCTAACTTCCAAAATACGCAATTACTCATATATTGTAAATAAATAGGGTATGTGAAGAACATCAAATCTACCTGGAATAGAAACTGAAGGGTGGAGTTAGCTTGCCCTGTGAAAACTTGAACCACCGACCTTTCAGTTAATAGCCGAACATGCTAACCGATTGCGCCACAGAGACATCGGCAGGTGTGAAATTTGACCTACTTCGTAAAGGTGACGCAGTACCACCATGTTTCGAGGCGAGTGGAATTTGCTACCTGGGAGAATATATTGATTTACGATTGCTTGATGAAGGACTTACGTCAGTGTCATTGGTGGGATTTGTCCAGCTTCCGTCATTTTCAGTTTCACTACTATACAGTACAAAGTCAAATACTAGTGTAAGGAGTGAAAAGAATTGAATATATTCATCGCCCAAAACGTGTTGTCGTGCACCACCCACGTAATACAACGCGCAGGTATATTAATGCAAGTCTGATATGAACTTGTGTTCAACGCATTATGATGACGTTATTTCTCAGAGGAAATTCCTCATCTTTTGTTCGCGATACAGGAAATCCAATAAGAGTACAGAATACCAAATGTGCTATATTAAGAAATATTGGCATAGATATTATATATTTATATATATATATATATGGAATGAAGTAAACTTTTATAAACAACTTCGACGTTTTTAATAATGGCTGAAAAATCCGACTTTGGTATATCATTTTAAATAACAAACTACAGAATATTCATTTTTAGAAAGAATCCACGTATTTTTTTAAATACTTTTATTCTTCATTTCTATTAGACGCCATTTTAAATTTAAACTACTTAGAATTTAAGAATTGTGTTCTAAGCCGCTAATTTGCTATAAGTGAATTCCATAGATCAGATCAATTTAAGTGGTTTCAGTAAAAAGATTTCATACACACATACACACATACACAAACGCACACACACACACACACACTCTTTCTCTCATTCTCTCTCTCTCTCACACACATACACATAGCCCTAGTTAATCATACATAAGCACACACATACAGCTATTCATACACACACACACAAATACACACACACATACATACACACATACATACACACATACACGCACAAACACACACACACCCGCACACATACACACATATATATATACACACACGAGTAAAATGTTGTGTATGTGTGTGTGCGTGCGTGCGCGCGTCTGTGTGTGTTTACGTGCAAGAGTGTGTATATTTGTATAAAAGTGTATGAGACGACAGAGAAGAATGAAAAGATAATGGATTTTGAAGCTAATCTTGTAGGTTAAAGACCACACTATACAAGTCTTTTCATTTTCCTTTCCCTTTCTGTCGTATCTTTTGTTTATTGCTTAATGTCGTAGGTAAATTTAAAGGAAATGTATTGTATAACTTGCTCTCATTCCCAAACTTTAATGCATTTTACTTCATACTCTGAGTTTTCCATCGATCATTTTCAATGGTAATTTCTGGTGTGGTTTAACTGACTAAAACTTAGTGCTTTCTGCTCACCTCCATTTAATGGCTCGTTTAGTCTTTGATAAACTATGTACGATACCAGCTTCTATGTATATTTCCTATTCCAGCATTTAAGTTGATGTTAGTAACTTAGCCGCTTCTTGCGTATTTTAGTCTTCAGCATAAAGTTTCGAATATAATTTCTGAATGGTATTATTTCCCGTTTTATTAACTTAGGTTATCTTATCATGTTAGCAACGGTCATACACGCAAGTGAGTTGATGAAACAACGTAGTTCTATTTTCTTCAGAAAATTTTCAAACTATATCAACATCCTCAATCTTGTAACATATTAGTTTTTGAAGTATGTTTGTGGTATGATTAGAAATATTATTATTTTCAAAGTGGAGATTTTATCGTTTTATTTTTGCACAAATTATACCAAGAAGTGATGTTTATGTCCTTAATATTTGGAAGTTGTGAGCTTAGATTCAACAAGAAACTATTTCCTAATTTATTTCTTCCATCTTTAATGAAATAAGTGATGTACTGGGGTCGATATAATCCACTTTGTAACCTCCGCGCTCACAATTTGTGATCTTGTTTTAATGGTGGAAATCAATATTTAGAAAACTTGTATGATACATATGCAGTACGTTTATGTACGTTTATATATACATACATGCGTACACACACACACATATATATATACGAGTGTGTGTGTATGTGTATGTGTATGTGAGTAGGTGTGTGTGTGTTGGTGTATGTCTCTATGTATGACAATATATATATATACAGGGTTATTCAAAAAGAATAAAGCGATTTCATTACGCAATATTTTAATAAGGAAAAACAATAGAAAACTCCAGCTAAGTTACAAGTATTTACTCACAATTAACTTGTCTTACAAGTGCTCAATGTGGCCACCACCTGCAGCACGGGCAACATCAATGCAATAAGAGAATTCCTCCCAGACGCGTATCAGCATGTCACGATCCACTGAGTTGAGAGCTGTTGTCTGATTTTTTCTTGTGGGGATATGTAAAAGATCGCGTCTATGTTCTACCGCTACCCGCTACTCCGGTGACTTTAAACATCGAATAACAACAGCGATCAATTCAGTGGATCAGGATATGCTGATACGCGTCTGGGAGGAATTCTCTTATCGCATTGATGTTGCCCGTGCTGCAGGTGGTGGCCATATTGAAAACTTGTAAGACAGGAAATAAAAGTTGATTGTAAGTAAATACTTGTGACTTAGCCGGAGTTTTCTATTGCTTTTCCTTATTAAAATATTGCGTAATGAAATCGGTTCACTCTTTTTGAATAACCCTGTATATACATATACGTGTGTGTGTATGTGTGTATGTGTGTATGTGTGTATTGTGTGTGCGCGTGCGCGTGCACGTGTGTATATGTATGAGTATTCGAGGTATTCGTTAGTATCTAAGGGTATATGAACTGTGCGTCTAAGTATGTTTAATATTCTATCGTTCAAGTTGATATTTTCTCAATATTAAACTCTAGACAATAACATGTACCATAAAATCTAAAAAGTAACAAAAGAAAGCATTAAACGTATGTAGTGGACGGAAATATGTAAGGATATTAAATAGAGAGAACACTTTATAATATTAACACAAGGATATATATGTGTATATATATATATATATATATATATAT
>NC_068981.1:153503972-153505218 GCF_001194135.2 Octopus bimaculoides
TATATATATATATATATATATATCGGGCTGCAGAGTAATTTTCGTGTTACACTTAACTTATCAACAAGATATATTAATTATTCTGATTATTTCATTTTTGTTTAGATTCTTTTTTTTTTTTTTTTACTAATTCATGTATTTCGTGTTTTATTTATATTTGTTAAAATACCAAATGCTCTTTACATATAGCCTTATTTTTCTCTTTTGTTTTTTACCTTTTTTTGTTTGGTCTTCTTCTTCTTAGGATATTTCAACACATCGTTTACAGTAATAATACGCAATCGTTTGCAATCGTTACGTTTGCTTTCCGTTCATTTACATAGATGTAGTTGTTATTCTTGTCATTGTTTCTGAAGCTTTATAATAATTGTGACAGTTGTTGTTGTTGCTGCTGCTGCCGCCGCTGCTACTGCTGCTGCTGCTGGTGGTGTTGTTCTTGTTGCGATCGTTGATCTGGTTTTCGTTTGTTGTTACTCTTATATATTATAGGGCAATCACTTTTCCTTTTTTACGTCTTACTTTAAATTTGAAGAAGAAAAGGAAAAATAGGCAAAAATATTATATTAGATCTTAATGCTTTTGTTCTTATCGTTTGTTATGAAATATGGCGGATATTCACTACTATAAAATCATTAATTCTGTATATATACGCGTGTGTGTGTGTGTGTGTGTGTGTGTGTGTGTGTGTGTGTGTGTATGTGTGTGTGTGTGTGAAGTGAAATTTAATGCAGACTTATAATTGCTTAGTACAATCAAAATATTGATATCGTTAATACTGTTAATACTCTTCTTCTTCTTCTTCTTCTTCTTCTTCTTCTTCTTCTTCTTCTTCTTCTTCTTCTTCTTCTTCTTCTTCTTCTCCTTCTTTTTCTTCTTCTTTATCTTATTATTATTATTATTATTATTATTATTATTATTATTATTATTATTATTATTATCAAATATTCTGTTTCTTTCCTTTACATTCGTCATTTTTGGTTTACTTTATTTTCATCAAATAAATTGAATATTTTGGCCTTATTTATTACAAATAGGTTTTTGAAAGATAATTAGCAAGACATTAACCAAACAGATAGATAACTAATAGAAATATATATATATACATATATATGTGTGTGTAAATGTGTGTGTATGTGTGCATATATGTATATATATATATATATATATATATATATATATAGGTTCAAAAAAGGAAAAAGACAAAAAAACAACAACAAAAAACAACGTGAGGACGTGATACAGATTG
>NC_068981.1:153505228-153507396 GCF_001194135.2 Octopus bimaculoides
AGACGCTCGGGAAAGGAAAGAGAGACGGACAGACAGACAGACAGACAGATAGACAGATAGATAGATAGATAGATAGATAGATAGATAGATAGATAGATAGATAGATAGATAGACAAACAAGCACGTAGGTTTGTAGGCAGGTAGGTAGATAGATATGTGGATACTTAAGTTGTTGACTGAGAAGCTAACTCAGATATTAAGTCTCTGTTGTTATACTTATAAATTCCTGAAACATACTCTAAATAGTATCGAAGTACCTTTATTGCTTCTTATTCTACCAACTTCTCACCGACCTTCAGAGCTCTTTATTATTCTTTTACTGATAAAAGGGAAAAGAGCAAGTAAACACACAGTATTAACCTAATACATCTTGAATTTTAATATCTTTTACAAATGAAGAAAAGAAGCAGCGTCAATGATCCCTTTGAAGGGTCTCCAATACTTAATAATGGCAAGGATGGAAGAAATCATAACTCATGAGTTACTGCAGCAAGAATCAATGTATTATGATATCCTCAGAACAGAGACTAGATCCAAATATATGCAACAGCTGGGACTCCGTTACAGTCAACGAAGAGCCAATTAGTGGTGTTAAACAAGGTGACCTTTAAGTCTGCTATTCACCAACAGCTACAGTCATTCAAGCAGGGTTCTGCACAGTTTCTCATCGCTCAGTTCCCATCGAAAAAACCTCTACGTGGTCGCTTAACCTGGTAGATAAAAAGACAAGTGTCTTTCAAGTCATAATCTACTGATTAAAATAGGAAATTATCTAAGACAACTAACCAAAAGAGATGGAATGGTCACGGTTGGAATATCTTTCGTGACAGATTTCCTAAAACAGGGTTCACTCATGGTAAACGACAGTAAACAACATAACAATATTTCGATGTTATTCCTATGGACAAAAAATATAACGTGTGCATAATAATATCGATAAAGAGTCGATAATATAGGGGTGATAAATTTAAACCTGTTAAGAATATGTGCGTGCCTATGTGTGCGCATGTAAGTGCACACACGTGTATCAATATATTGTGTTTGCATGTTCAAAATCTTTATCTATACACGTGCACACACACACAAACACACACACAAACACACACACATACACACACAAACACACACACATACACACACATTAAAAAATAAAAAATGGTTTGATGAACTCTAACATGAACAATAGAAAGAAATATTTACATTTCTATCTAAATATATTCTACCGGTTTCCATAATTTTTAAAATGATTTAGTCGTGCTGCCAGAGAAGAGAAAATAAATTGAAATAAATTGATCTTTTATGAAATCAGTTGCAGAAAAATGCACGTTTTTCTTCCAAATTTCACATGGCACTGGCAGTTAAGTAAACATAATACATATCATATCTGCTTCATAAGTACCAAATATATCCAGAAAGAGTAAAGCCTTTTTACTTATGAAGCAGTACAAGTACATTTATCACTTGTGCTAAAATTTGGCTTTGTGACTTTATTATGCAGGCTCAGACTCTTTCCATATAGTATAAAGAACCATAATAGGCACAGATACATACATGCATATATACACACACGCACACATACACGCAAACATGCAATACACACTCAAACATATGTATATGTATTTCAATCTATGTGTGTTTATATATTTATATGTGTGTGTCTGTGTCTGTGTATGTATATATATACGTATGTATGTATATACGTATGTATGTATATATATGTATATATGTATCTTTGTATGTATGTATGTATGTATGTATGATTATTAAATGAACTATTGTTTTGTGTGAAAACTCTCATCAAGCCGGCATGAAAACCTCTCAGAATGGCGTTTATATGTTTAGTTAGAAAACGATGCAAAGTTCTATGAAATACCGTTAATGTCACGTGAGGGTGGCAAAAAATTTGAAAATTCATTTAATTTTGTTTATGTATTTGTGATGTGAAATCTCATGACATAATGTATACATAAACAGGCAAATAAACGCACACGCACGCACGCACACACATGGATATATACATGCGCATAAATACCCGTTTTATAGACATACGTATGCGTGTATTTATATTTATGCATACATACATACATACATACATATATTCACACATAAATATATGTCTATATATATATATATATGTATATATACATATACATATACATATACATATA
>NC_068981.1:153507406-153508097 GCF_001194135.2 Octopus bimaculoides
TGTATGTATGTATGTATATGTATATATATATGAATATATATATATACATATGCATGTATACAAGTGTATATATATATGTATGTGTATGTAGAACTAAGTGCATGCATTTATTTCATACTCTGTATGGTTGTATACTTCCGATTTTACACAAACATATTTACACGTACTTACAAATAGGAAAACTTACATATGCAGGCACGCACACTTTTGCTTTTCAGCTGTCCATTCTAATGCTTTATTTATATATATATATAATTTTCATACGATTTCTCTTGTTTAATGTTTTTATGGATTTCTTTATGTTATTCTCTATATATGTACTTTTAAAAATATATTCATATATGTTTGTTAGCTTGTACAGTTATGAGAAGTTGCATGTGTATGCGTGCATGTACGTATGAATGTATGTAAGCCCGCAGTTAGACATGTATGTAAGTGCATATTTGTGAATGTCGGTGTGTGTGTTTGTGTGCATTTGTGTGTACGCATTTGTAAGAACTTGTGGGCAAGTAGAAGCTACTGTATGCACGTATGTATCGATATGAAATATAAAGATCTGTGTTTATAATTGCGTGATTGTATATGTGAGTTTATGTAGATATTTTACCAGGTTTTTCTGTATTTACAATGTGTATTTATAAGTACTTCTTTGTATGCAGTCTCTTGTATATATATATATATATATATATAT
>NC_068981.1:153508164-153510664 GCF_001194135.2 Octopus bimaculoides
ACATATATCTGTATCCACATGTATATGTGCATGTTCGTATCGCTGTGTGTGTGTGTGTGCGTGTGTGTTTGTTTCTACGTGTGTGTGTGCATGTGTGGATGCTTGTACATGTATGTGTACTCATATCTTTGCTTGCGCATGTCAGTATATTTTATAATATGCATATTGAATTAGTTTGCATACCAATGTGAGGGCATCTGCATGCGTAAGCACTTTCGAGAGTGTGCGTGCGTGCGTGCGCGCGTGTGTGTGTACGCGCGCATATGTGTATATGTATATATGTGAACATTCTACGTATACAAAATTCCGTGCGATTTCACATCACTAGTACATCAGCCCGATTTTACATTAGTTTTCAAATTTATTTGCTGTCATCATGTAACATTCATGGCACTTCTTAGAACATTCTATCGATTTCTAAACCAAACCTGTAAATACAACTTCCAGACATTTTGATGCCAGTTTGGCGTGTTTTCACACGTAACTTTAGCTCCCTCATGTATTTGCTGCTTCAAATGAAAATATATGCAAATTGATATACACTGTTCTTTGATACTTATTCAAGATAATGAAATGAGTATTAATATCAAGACCAAAGTATTTATTGAAATAAAATGAAATATATTAAAACACATTTCTCATTTGTGTATTAACAATAAATATATATTATTAATAACAATAATGCAGTTTAGTTATCAATTAATTACAAATATACCAGCAATGGGAAAAGTATCTTTCTAGCATTATCCGTCATAAAATAGGCGCCACTTTAATTAATGCATGCGCTGCTGCCAATTTTCCAGAAAAAATTGTCTTGTTCAGGCCTGCACACATTGCGGAATCTACATGATTAACCTTAGTTAGTATATACTAACCAAAGGACATAAAAGCAATAAAATCAGTTTTATATCCACTTGCTGGATAAACAGAAAAAGAGGTGAAGACACATCCAGTACATACACTTGAGTGTGCGCATATATCCTCAAGTGGCTAATGCAACGTGTTCAAACAGAGCACAACTGCAAATGCATACAGCTACATATATGCACACACTAACTCAGATACATTATTTACTCGTATAAACCCTGGGAACTACCATAACTCATGAAGTTCAAACCAGTCGCTTGAACTCCTAATAAGAACTTAAATAAATCTCAAAGAAACTATATAGACATACATACATACATACATACATACATACATACATACATACATACATACATACGTATGTGCACATATTCAGCATTCTTTATTTTTTTAAATACATACATAGATCAATAGATTACAAACTATATCTTTCTATCAATCTACCGATCATACATACATATATACATACATACATACTTACATGCATATATACATACATGCATACATACATTACATGCATGAGAAAATCCGTACTTACATGCTTACGTATCATTATTACAAATCCAAATGCATCTTTATTTATTTTTCTGATTTTCATTCTGCAGTCTGCCAACATCTTCGCATCAAATGCTTTAAATCAGTACAAAGTTCATTATTATGAAGAATTTGACGATTCCAATATACAATTGAGTGTCTTTAAGTCAGCATTCATAATACAAAACTAATTTAGTTCCTTCTCAATATGAAGCTTTCTAAGTAATTCTAAAATGATATTTTTATCCTAATATTGCTATTTCTTCTTTTTCATTTTCCTTGTTTCAGGGCAAGCGCTGTGGGGGGTGCAACGAGATCATTCGAGAGAAATTCCTCTTGAAAGTAGACGACCAATATTGGCACGTGAGCTGTCTCCGCTGTTGTGTTTGTAATCTTGCCCTGGAAGAGCAACAATCGTGTTATTTAAAACACGACAATATATATTGTGAGTTCGACTATACCAAGTAAGTATGTCCTTTTAGTGAAAAGTATTTGCAGAATTTACTTTCAGAAATACAAAGCACAGAAATTCATGTCAATTGTGTCACTGAGAGACGCCATCTACATGAAACATGGCTGATTTGTTTCCCTTAGTTACCGAAAAAGATTAAAATAGTCTGTGTTAATGTCCTCTGTAAATTGTAGAAATAATAATAATAATTTCTAACTAGATCTTTGATGTTTACTCTATAAGTTCACCTTTACTCAATGCTGCCTTAAGACATTGACACATTGAAGACTAGGCAGCTGCACTCACGATTCTAGGGGCCCAGTTTTGGTTTATGTATGTTGTGGTTTGCTGTCAATAAATACTATAGGGTCCAGTGCATTGACCTGATTTGTGGCGGTTGCTATAATGCAACTAAGACGGCCGTCTCAACATAACGGCCATTTTACTTTCTTTCTATCTTCTACACACATTTATTTTTATTCTTTTGCTGGTTTGACTCATTGAATTATGGTCACACTGAATCACCGTCTAATTTTGACCATTTTTATCGACTAAACCAGTACTTAGAATTAATTTGATAATCATGTTATCGATTCTGTTTGTCGAATGGCTATGTCTGCTCAAATTAGGTTACTTTTGGAGAATAAC
>NC_068981.1:153514025-153515529 GCF_001194135.2 Octopus bimaculoides
TATATATATATATATATATATATATATATATATACACACACAAACACACATATATGTACATATATATATATTTATATATGTCTATAAGTTAGACGTTAAGTAACCATCTAAGGGATATTAAATATCCTGGATATATATACCTACGTATTTATAACCAAATGCTTACTATTGCAGGGCAATATCGCAATTGAATACTTGGTATGGGTGGGGGTAAATTTGAAATTTACCCAGGATTTATAAGGCAAATAAGAAAATGGAGAGGATAAACAATAGACAAACATCAGTCTGTAAACATTCAGTTATATCTATTTATTAATTGATTACAATAGTAAGGAATGGTAAGAACTTCATTTTAATTGAAACAAGATGTAACCCACAGCCTGCGGAAATGTTTCCTGAAAGTGACTTTATTTACCATAAGATGTAATACCATGGATTATAATAGCACCTTAAAATGAAGTTCTTACCGTTCCTTACTATTTCTATTATATCATTTTCATTTTATTTTACTCTATCATTTTAACTTACTTTCCCACATGTTAGTTTCCTAACATTTGGTCTCTCTGATGAACCTTGTTTTCGTATTTCATAAAACATGAAATACGAAAACAAATGAGTTGAATACGCAAACAAAGAGAGAAACAAATGGAAAACAGGATAAGTAACATAAAGAACAACCCTTCATCATATTTATATTATTTGATTGAACGCCACGCATCCATTTTCAAGTAAGTTTATCTTAATCTTTTTGATGCGACTCTACCCTATGCTGTTGTCTCCGCCTATCATTTTCTCTCTCATCCTTTCTCTAATTCCGTTTTTCTCTCCCTTTCACCGTTTTCTATCTGTCTCTCTCGATCCCTCCCTCTTTCTCATTTTCTCTCTCTCTCCCATTGCTCACACGTGACCATCGTCTATCTTTCTTTTCTTCACGTGATCATCTTTCTTTTCTTTCAGGGCTATCTTTGAGGCTGGACGTGTTGTATCTATCTCTCTCTTCTATCTATTCTCTTGTCTAAGAAAATATTTCTCCAGCATTCGCTATGTTACCTTCGTTCCGGTCTAACGACCCTCCATGTTTGTTTTCGTTCGGTTTCCTTGTATGTTTCCACTGTCCTGTTTTTGTTTCCAAATTTGACCTTCCAAAAATCCCAAATTTTATTTTGGTATCTGTGGGAGCAACTGCCTTCGAAGACTCATATTGTCGTTCAATACTTGAAATGAGGATTAGATAGGCAGCCAACAACTGATGAAGGGTTGATCTTTATGTTACTTGCCCTGCTTTCCATTTGTTTCTTTCGTTGTTGACGCATTCAACTCATTTGTTTGCGTACTTCATATTGTTTATGCAAGATTCTTTATGTGAGTTCGTGTGTTGAAGCATATTCTGTTGTGTCTGGGGAGAGTCATTTTCTTTTTGTGCCTTATAATTTAACACATTCACCGGTAAAATTTCCACTTATTTCCTACTTTTATTTTCCAAAAATTTTCGTTGCGTCTTGCA
>NC_068981.1:153518954-153521432 GCF_001194135.2 Octopus bimaculoides
GTGTGTATTAGAATTTTTAAGAAGCACAAAAATATGACTAAAATCAATGCAACCTATGCAACAAAGTATTTCTTCATTATGAAAACAATGACTCATCCATCACTATGGGAGACCCTCTTCTTCAATTTATCTTTAAAATATTAACCATTAATGTATAACTTAAAATGATACACCCTTACACACACACACACACACACACACACACACACACTCACTCACTCACTCACTCAAACACACACACAAGCGCACGCACGCACTTACAGATTTTGTATCAAGCTCATTCCCATACATGTACTGCTGTGCAGTGATTTTGTTCAATACACATCGTCCAAGAACCTTAAAAGTTTGATTTTTCTTGGTGGCTACAACAAGCCTAGTTTCACAAACTACAAGTCAAAGAAGGAGCTTCTACGTGGTTTCTCTTCTTGCTAGTTATAGCTACCAAATCTCACTCACATTACAACCGCCTCAGATAAGGTTGGATACGTTGGACAATGTGGACCCTGGTATAAATTTTTCTTCTTTTTCATTTGCTGAGTATGAAGGAATGAGTATTGCCCATGACATTTTTGTGGCCCTTTAAGACCGGTGAGCTTGAGGTCATTAATTTCCCGCGTAAACTGTAGCAAGATAAGACATGCAGAAAAGACATGAGCAAAGAGCAGATCCCAGATGACTGATATTCTAGGGCGGTTTCACTGGACATAATATTAATGTACGATCGGAGCGGAGATGGTGTTGGACACAGCAATGGTAATGAGAGTGGAGAAGGGAGTGAGTTGGATAATTGATTATTGGAAATACAAACCCAATCTACAAAAGCCATTGACCAGATGGTGATGGAGATGTTTCTACCAACAACTTCCAATTTGAGCGGGCTGTGGTCCACAAATATGACCTAGTCATAGCGTAAAGAACTTTACTATGTGGTACTGTGAAGCTGGGCATGGCATGGCGTGTGCAAATACTGGCCAAAAACGTGTGGGTGTGTGTGTGCGTGTGTGTGTGTGTGTGTGTGTGTGTGTGTGTGTGTGCGCGTGTGTATGCGCGCTCATGTATCTATGTATCTATATATGTTTGTATCTATTCTGATAATATTATTCACGTAACGCAACCCACTCCTTGCTTCGAACTATGAATACTATACAGGTGTAGGAGTGGCTGTGTGGTAAGTAACTTGTTTACCAACCACATGGTTCTGGGTTCAGTCCCACTGCGTGGCACCTTGGGCAAGTGTCTTCTACTATAGCCTCGGGCCGACCAAAGCCTTGTGAATGGATTTGGTAGACGGAAACTGAAAGAAGCCCATCGCATGTGTGTGTGTGTGTGTGTGTTTGTCCCCCAACATCGCTTGACAACTGATGCTGGTGTGTTTACGTCCCCGTAACTTAGCGGTTCGGCAAAACAGACAGATAGAATAAGTACAGGGCTTACAAAGAATAAGTCCTGGGGTCGATTTGCTCGACTAAAGGCGGTCCTCCAGCATGGCCGCAGTCAAATGACTGAAACAAGTAAAAGAAAATAAAAGAAAGAAATGTCAAATATTTTGATGAACTTTTATTTAAAATCCTAATATCATGTGGATTAGATGGCAGTATATACCTGCCTATAGTGATGGGTGGACGCGCATATGTCAGTAGAAGAAATATATATACTGCAACAGCTTTGGTTTCAAGTGCACACAGCTCTTCAATATCCATCCAAAATGTGTCTGAGAGCCCTGCATGTTGTGGATGTAAGTGTCTTTAGAACAAAACTGGGTCTCTTCCTGTGAAGGGTTCCAAACGAGCCTATCTCTCCGCAGTAAACACAGATGAGGGCAGCGATATCAAACTCCCTCACTGACCAAATCCCACATGTCAGAGAAGGTTTCATATAATGATGTAGCTCAATCAACGGTGGTGCCCCAGCATGACCGCAGCTTTCAAGCTGAAACATTTTAAAGATTTAGATAGATAGATAGATAGATAGATAGATAGATAGATAGATAGATAGATAGAGTGCTACTTTAGAGAATTGCTTCTTTCGTTTTAGTTCTATAAACGAATGTAAGATGTGTGTGTATATGTGTATACATTTACGTACGTATATATATATGCATGCGTATATTTTGTATGTATTTGTACACGAGTGTATGTGTGAGTGCGTACATGTATGTCTGAGATTGAAAAGCATTAGACAGTTTTCTTCACAGTCTAAGAGACTTCTTCGAAGTTATACGAAGAAATTCAAGTACATTCGACATACGATAGATATATATATATATATATATATATATATATATATAATATATATATGATGTTTTGTAGTTGTGGAGATTGTAACTGTTTTAGTTGTTGTTGCTGCTACTGATGCTACTGCTGCTGCTGTCGTTGCTACAAATGCTGCTGATTCCTTAGTTCAAAAGTGCTTATTTATTTAACATAGTTGATTGGTTCCAGAACGGCCGGTATTTCTAACGGAAAGCTTGTTTATAGC
>NC_068981.1:153521442-153522244 GCF_001194135.2 Octopus bimaculoides
AGAACGGCCGGTATTTCTAACGGAAAGCTTGTTTATAGCTGTACAGTGATTACAAGTTTGAATTGTGACCAGACAGCGTAAGCAAAAGCTGACTGTAACTGTCGTCAACCACAAAAGTTGAACATTATATACATACACACATACACACACACACACACACACACACACACACACACACACATATATATATATATATATATATATGTATATGTACAGATATGTATATATTTTTATTTGTGGTGGTGCCTGTCAGCAATGAGCTAATGTGACTAGCCACAAATTGTATAATAATGACTGCAAAATAGAGATCTAAATTAGATGTCTGCTTTGAGTAAAGAATTGTGCATTGAAGCAACTGGATTAGATGGCGGTAAATACCAGCCTATAGTGACGCGCGGACGCGCATATGTCAGTAGAAGAAGACAAAAAAAGGGAGTAGAAGGTTGAAGAACAGAAACAGTTAAGCGCTGTGTGGAGAGGGGGAAAAGATGACGAAAGAGATAGTGAGAGGGGTGGAGAGAAAGAGAGAGAGGGAGAGAGAGAGAGGGAGAGAGAGGGGGAGGGAGAGGGAGAGAGAGAGGGAGAGAAAGAGAGAGGGAGAGAGAGAGAGAGAGAGGGGGAGAGAGAGAGAGTGAATGGGTGAGAGACGAAAGAAGACTAACGATTGGAAGATAGGAAGAAATATAAGGAAGAACAAACTGGAAGAAAAGACGCTCTTAGCAGAACAGCCTGGTTTATGTGATATGTTGAAGAGGGGAGTATATAGCAGAGTGAGCTGACAAATATTGGAGCTGGCAGGGAT
>NC_068981.1:153522483-153523655 GCF_001194135.2 Octopus bimaculoides
ATATGTATGTATGTATGTGTACGTATGTATGTAAATGTATGTATGTATGTATGTATGTATATTTTTGCGTGTCTACATTTTCACATCTTTGTACTGATATGCACACACAGACGCACACACACATACTTAATATTTACACATAAACACACACGCACAAAGATAGACAGACAGATAGATAGACAGATAGATAGACAGATAGATAGATACATACATACATACATACATACATACATACATACATACATACATACATAGATACATACATACATGCATACATGTATATGTTTGTATGTGAGTGTGCATTACGGTGAATATCTCCATGTCAGTATGTAAACGTGAATAACTGTAGCTTAGAGTGTGTTGTGTGTGTGTGTGTGTGTGTGTGTGTGTGTGTGTGTGTGTGTGTATGCGTGTATGTTTATGTGTATGAATGCACATTTATAACTAACACCAGTTGTACTGTACGCTGTTGGTATTGTTTTTGTTGTTGTTTTTGTTGTTGTTGTTTTGCCCCAGGTTGAACTATGATCAGCTACTCTCCTGGTATGTCCACATCTACACTAGAAATTAAACTGGACTTGTGTCGTTACTCGTCCCCCACAACATGTTACGATTCATTTGAAGGGATGTTGCTGCTATTTCTAGGAGATTTAACGACCACTCTGGTTGATTCGCACTACCGCAAGTTCGATCCACGTATAATACTCAGCAATTTTTTTTTTTTCATTTTCGGTGGGAAAACATGAAAACCATTAATTCTTAGTTTAAATATACCCCTATTCCAGTGTATGGTAAGAAGCTTGCTTCCCAACCACATGGTTCGCGGTTCAGTCCCACTGCGTGGCACATTGGGCAAGTGTCTTCTACTATAGCCTTGTGCTGACCAGAGCCTTGTGAATGTAGACGGAAACTGAAAGAAGCCCGTCGTATATATATATGTGTGTGTGTGTGTGTGTGTGTGCCTGTCTCCCACCACCACTTGATTACTGGTATTAGTTGGTTTACATCCCCATAACTTAGCGGTTCGACTTAGGCACCGATAAAATAAGTAACATGCTTTAAAAAACAAGTCCAGGGATCGATTCATTTGACTAAAATTCTTCAAGGTGGTGTCCCAGCCTAGCCATAGTCTAATAATCTGAAACAAGAAAGAGATAAAATACAAAAGATAT
>NC_068981.1:153524924-153527907 GCF_001194135.2 Octopus bimaculoides
TATATATATATATATACACATACATACATGCATACATACATACATACATACATACATACATGTATGTGTGTATGCATGTATGTATGAATATATATGCATGTATGTATGTATATGTATGTATGTATGTATGTACGTATGCGCGCTGTGCCTGTATGCATATATATATATATATATGAATGCATGTATGACTGTATGTATGCATGAATGCATGTATACAATTTTTCGCACTCACATAAACAGAAACATACATAGAGAGAAAAATAGAAAGCGAGTAGAAGAGGGAGTAGAAGAGAAAGATTGTGTGTATGCGTGTGTATGGGTATATGTGCGTGTATGGCTGCGGTTGTGTGCTTTGTTAGTATATATGTATGCGCGTACATACACATATATATGCACACACACACACACACACACACACGAAGAAACAAACATACAGACAAACAAACAAGCAAATGTGATGAATGTAAAAAGAGGGAGAGTCAACGAGAATGAAGACCCCGCCTAGAGTTGTCGTCTCCCCTTACTGTACCTCCCACCTCCTACTTAACCATTCATAGATGTCTCTAGTCACTCCTACTTACACAACGCGATGGCATGACAGATAACTAGGGTAAATCTCCTCTCACGCAGTCACTCAATCTGCTAGAAATAGCAACCAATTCCCCTTCATATCGCATCTTAACGTCTTTTAAAAGACAGAGTCGTCGCGGCTAAAATACCATAGACAGTGGCTCTGCGTAGCCACAGTTTGACCTAGGAGGCAGACAATATCAACAACGGTAGGCCTGCTAGAAAGGTCAACCAAATGGTGGTGGTGGTGGTGGTGGTGGTGGTGGTGGTAGTGGTGGTGGTGGTGGTGGTGGTGGTGGTGGTGGCAGTGGCAGTGTTGTGTGTGTGTAAACACAAGGACAAACACACACACACATACGACAAACTTTCACACAGTTTCCGTCTACCAAATTCACTCACAAGGCATTGCTCATGCTGGTGCCACATTGGACACTTACCCAATGAACCACACCGTGGGACTGAACCCGAAACCATAACTTGGTTGCAAAGCAGTCCTAAGATTGTAGAAAAAAAAACTGTTACAGAATAATTTGCTAACTAGGAAACCACGACACACCAAAGTCTACCTGAAGGGGTTATTCGGAACTTCCTTCTCAAATTCATTCAAATTTATTCATAAGATTTGAAACGACTTGAACTTACGGTAGAAAATATTTGCTCAGAATACTATACAGAACACAGAACCACGTGATTATGAAGCGAATCCCAAGTAACTGTGCGTGTGTTCAAGACCATAAGGTCCATAGTGGGTGATAATGTAGGCATTATGATATATCTTCCTAGGGTCAATAACATAACTTTTAGACGTACACTAGCATCGATTCAATCGGTTCAACGTTTTCCTCCGCAAAAATAATAGCATTCTTTTGTAGAAACAATATAACGCTGGTTATTGTTTTTGGTTAACTCTGAGTCAGCCTAGGTTGAGGAGATCTATGATCAAAGATGTTCTTGTGGCTATTAGGTATTTTGTATATACAAGACTACATAGATAAAAGTAACAGCCAAACCTCCCTTATAATGCGGAAGGACACATTTAATAACAGAGCAATTTGAGAAATTAATTCTGCTCGTAACTATTGAATCTTGATGTCACCACTTTTCCTTGTGTAATCTTTTGCCTTAAGTGCATCTAGCAGAGTCCATTCTGTTGCAATCATTCAGGCTAGGTCTCTAGTTTGAGGATTACCTTCTTCCATCCTTCCTTGGAGATCTTGTAAAGGGTTGTGGACCCTGCCTTCTCTCCTGACTAAAACGATGGAAAAAAAACGAAAAAGAGCATTGTTGGTGACACGAAC
Source organism: Octopus bimaculoides (assembly GCF_001194135.2). Taxonomy (NCBI): domain Eukaryota; kingdom Metazoa; phylum Mollusca; class Cephalopoda; order Octopoda; family Octopodidae; genus Octopus; species Octopus bimaculoides. Next base: position 153,526,793 of record NC_068981.1, read on the forward strand.
CACTACCAGTTAGACTGAATTCCATAGTTTAGCCCAGTTTGGCTAATATTGCCTTAGATATATTATGTCTTAAAATCAAGTTCTTCTGTAATAGCTGGAACAGGATTAACCGAAAGGTATATAATAAAAAGAAGAGAAACAAAACAGCAGCTACAACAAAACAATAACGATGAGACTGTCTTTGCAAGTATGCATACGTACACACGAACCTACATGCATACACACCTAGGAACGTACATACACACTTTCCTAGATACATAGACATGTACATTAGTACACACCTACGAGTCCATTCGATTTGTAATCATTCAGGCTAGTTCTCTGGTTTGAGGATACCTTCCTCCTTCCTTCTTAGGAGATCTTGTGAAGGGTTGTGGACAGCTCTGCATGGTTTAAAGCATGGGTAACACACAAAAGTTTTAACTTACTGTGCACTTCCAACTGGTAAGGTCTGCACACGTCGCCACTTTCCCGTGCCATAGGACTTAGAGTAGATGGAATGGTGATTAAAGTCACCATAAAGACACATCAGTACACCATTGGATTACTGTGATAAACGCTTGTACAACACGAGTACCATTCTTTGAGTCTCTGAGGTTAGTATCTACTGACAGACCTAAGCGACAAGACTAGTAATCACGCGAAAGCGCAGTTTTTACATCAGAGTGTTCCAGAATATAACAGCAGCTAGGGGTCCTCAATCCTGAAGGTTTTTACAACGCTTCCCGACACTAACTAAGGGTATTTCTGTGTCCCAAGCTCAGATGGATTGTTATCACATATGCTAGTAAACTCATAGGTGAGAACTTTGACAGGCGTTACTACTCAGAGTCAGACTAGACCTGGGAACAATAGTGACCAATAGGTGATTCCACACTCTTCGAAGCACTAGAACTCACGAATTAGAGCCTCGCTACCGGATACAGCCTAAAGTCATGCACAGGGCATTAGGTCATACACAGGGCATTAAGTCATACCCAGATACATACATACATACATACATACATACATACATATATACATACATACATACACACACAAACCGTTGTCTGAATTCATTCAAGAAGGTTTTCATACTGTGGACACATACTGCTATACACAAGTGTACATGCATG
>NC_068981.1:153528132-153529484 GCF_001194135.2 Octopus bimaculoides
TATATATATATATATATATATATATATGCGTGTGTATTAGGCTGTTTTCAATATCTCGGTTCCATTTTTTTCTTTTGCATGTATTATATATTATTTCTTTATTTCATCTGATCGTTTTCTTCTTTTCTACTTAGGTGAGTCTTGTCAAACATGCGGGTACACCTAAAAAAAAATATAAGACAAAATGGCTTCTTTAAACTTTCCCAAAATGAGGTGTGCTCTTCTCAATTGTTTATTGTGGTCCATTAAGTTTTTTATATATATCTTTATTACCGCCTGGTGTTTCTGTTTTCATAGACACCACAATTGTCTCTATGCTCCCACATCCTTTCTGCGTCTGTAGGCCTTTGTAATCTGCATATGTTTTTCCTGTTCAATGGCTTCGTGCGTTTCTGTCCGAACGATGATATAACAATTAATGTATTTTGGTAGGTTTGTTGATTTTATATAGTTTGCTACATGTTTTATACATATAACATCGGTTCTTTTTTAATCCTTAATGTCTTCTAATATCTCAGGACAACGAGCAAATAATTTCTTTTTGGTGCTTTTATCCTCACTGTATCCTCATCCAGTATGTTTTCAAAAGCACTTCATTTTTTTTTTCTTCTCTTGCTTCCCTGCGTTAACATAGCACGGGCACACGCACACACACACACGCAAACAAAGAGGCAGAAACAGGTAGATACAGATAGCTGGATACTGACTTGTATGTTAAGATAGATAGATAGATATCATTATACACATCCATACATATCTGGAGATATACTTATAAAAATATATATGTATGTATGTATATTTATATACATAGTATGTATGTATTTCATTTTATCTGGTTTCAGCTCATGAGCTGTGGCCATGCTGGGGCACCATGTATATATATATATATACATATATATATATATATATATATATATATATATATATATATATATATATATACATATGTATAAAAGTCTACAGACATGCATAAGTGTACAGGTATACTGCGTGTGTGTGTGTGTGTCTGTGTGTGTATGCATATGTATACATACACACATACACACACACATACGTAATGCATGCTTACACATATTCGCAGATGCGTTGCACTCCGTCGGTTACGACAACGAGGGTTCCAGTTGATCCGATCAACGGAACAGCCTGCTCGTGAAATTAACTTGCAAGTGGCTGAGCACTCTACAGACACGTGTACTGTTAACGTAGTTCTCGGGGAGATTTAGCGTGACACAGAGCGTGACAAGCTGGCCCTTTGAAATACAGGTACAACAGAAACAAGAAGAAACAATGATAGGAAGTTGTGGTAAAAGTGTAAAACAGGGTTTGCTGGAACCTCGTGGAGCTTTAGGTGT
>NC_068981.1:153529948-153531282 GCF_001194135.2 Octopus bimaculoides
CTATTTATGACACGATGTGACACATCTGCACCACCGGATGCTCCTGAACCTGTTGTTAAGTGTTCCACCCGTGAGGGATCGATGCTAGATGTGTCGAAACAATTGTCGTGATTAATAATAATAATTCTCTTCCGTCTTTCACCTGCCATACACACACACACACACACACATATATATATATATTTATATATATATATATATATGTATAGTGTTAGATATGAGTTTCCTCCATTAGTATCGGCTACTAAGTTTCTAATTATAGCTAAGAACTAATTGCGATACCCATGAATATATACAGTCAACTCGTTAAGCTGTCTACAGTTGTGCTAGTTTAAGGTAATGTCCAGAAGTAGACAGTACTTTCATTAGTAGAGACAACCAAACCCCTTTAATATTCTTAATAAGTTCTTAGTGCATGCGTGTGTGCGTGTGCGCGCACGCAATGTGTTTGTATGTGTGTGATGTCTGTGTGTATGTGTGTGCATGCGTGTGCGCGCACGTGTGTGTGCGTATGTGTGTGTGTAGTTAGCCTGTGAAACGACTGCAGTTGCATATGCAGAAGACTAGGTTATATCGTAGCTACATAGCTACGTATATATATATATATATATATATCCATATATTCTTTTATTCTTTTATTCTTGAGTACGGCCATGCTGGAGCACCGCCTTTTATCGAACAAAAAGACCCCAGGACTTATTCTTTGTAAGCCTAGTAATTTTTCTTTCAGCTGCTTTTGCCGAACCGCTATGTTACAGGAACGTGAACACACAAACATCGGTTGTCAAGCGACGATGGGGGGACAACCACAGACACACAAACACACATGCATATATATGTATGTATGTACGTATGTATGTATGTATATGGAGAGAAAATAGAGAGACAAACAGACAGACAGAGAAGCCGGTAAAGATGATATGCAGGCTCATACATTTTTATACAAATATGTATAGGTACACATATATCTGTGTGTATCTGTGTGTGTGTGTGTGTGTGCGCGTGCATGTGCGTGTCGTTGTCTGTGCATTTATGAGCAATTCCTATGTACATACATAAATACAGACACATGCGTTTAAACACATAGATTTCACATATACTCACATACACACACTCAGACGCATAAATATATATGTATATATACACATATATATATATATACATATATACATACATACACATGCATACGTGCATACATACACACATACATACACATGCATACATACATACACACACACACATACATACATACATACATACATACAAAGATACATCCACACACGCATACACACACACATTCATGCATACATACACACACATACATACATACATAC
>NC_068981.1:153533792-153534785 GCF_001194135.2 Octopus bimaculoides
ATATCAACTCTACTTGTATACACATACAAATATGTATCTTATATGCATATACATTATAATGTGTCTATGTGTTTATCTGCAAATATGCATGCTCATACATGTTTATACAAATATGCATAGGTATAAATATGTCTCTGTGTGTGTGTGTGTGTATATGTGCGTGTATGTGTGTGTGTGTGTGTGTTTGTGTGCGTGCATGTGTGTGTCGTTGTCTGTGCATTTATGAGCAATTCCCATGTACAATTATTTGTCCCTATGTATTCAGTTTTCATTGAGTAAGCATGTTTACCTATGCACCTGTGTGCAGTTCTTAGTCCATTTCTAGATAACAATTTATGCCTGTTTTACAACTCTATGTCAACGAACAGCTATAAAGACGTTTTGGTACTCATATATACATATGCCTGTGCGTCGGTGCCTGTGGGCGTATGCACGTGTGCGTGTGAGTACGTATGTGATCTTTTGTTTCTATGTAAACCACTAAAGTGGCAGGTAATATGAACCGATGTATTTCCCTTTTTTATTTTCTTCTTTATGTCAAAGAAAAGATACCCGGTGCTTTTCTACATATAAATATACTTACAAATCAAATGGATCTCCACCAGTTTTAACGATAAGAAGTCCATGCGTTTAATCAACGCGTGAGAGTTATTCACTGACACGTGATTTAATCCTTACACACACCCACATAACGCAATGTATGACAAGGTTGGCCGTTTGAATTGCAGATGCATCCAACGAACCACGACAGCTTTCTTGTACGCAGCATCAAACATGACACGTGAATGGCCCGACACAAGAATAAAAAAATCGAGGACAAGATGCCACGCCAAGATGCAATACAAACTTCTTAACTACTCCACTATGTTTGAATCGCACAATCCCACACGTGCATGTGTGTGATTGCATGAGTGTGTTGTGTATAAGATTACACACAACCCCCCCCCCACAAACACACATCATGTATAAATACGTATATACATACATATATAT
>NC_068981.1:153535594-153536405 GCF_001194135.2 Octopus bimaculoides
GTGTGTGTGTGTGTGTGTGTGTGTGTGTGTGTGTGTGTGTGTGTGTGTGTGTGTGTGTGTGTGCGTGCGTGCGTGCGTGGCTGCTTCCCAACCACATGGTTCCGATTTCAGTCTCACTGTGTAGAACCTTGGGAAAGTGTCTTATACTATAGCCTCGAGCCGACCGAAGCCTTGTGAGTGGATATAGTAGGCGGAAACTGAAAGAAGCCCGTCGTACATACATATACATATATTTATGTATGTCTTTGTGTGTGTGTGTTTTCCCCCACCATCACTTGACAAGTGATGCTGGTATGTTTACGTCCCCGTGACCTAGCGGTTCGGCAAATTAGACCGATGGAATAAGTACTAGGCGTACAAAGAATAAGTCTTGGGGTCGATTTCTTCGACTAAAACCTTTTAAGGCGGTGCTCCAGCATGGCCTCAGTTAAATGACTGAAGCAAGTAAAAGAATAAAAGAATAAAAGAATGCATGTATGTCTGTATGTATAATATTATTGTTAATATATTCGGATCTATTTTAAAACGGGGGCACCAGTATTTTCTTAACGAAACACTAACGAAACACTTTGAAACTTGGGACACTGGTAGAATGTGTCATATAAAACATCTTTTACTCGTAAGTTATTCCATGTTAAAGTTGTCGTATTTCTGTAATTTCAACCAATCACTGACGTCTATTCAGCTGAATAAGAGTTACTGCTGGGCGGTCATAAAAATGTTATTCCCTGTGATATATTTCATCCGGTTTAATCGTAATTTATACGCATATATTGTTTATATAATAAATTACGCTGTGCGTATCTATGTG
>NC_068981.1:153536644-153540227 GCF_001194135.2 Octopus bimaculoides
CCTCATTGCGATAACTGAAATTGTATGCATTAGTTGGGTTGTCATTAAAAATTCATCAGAGATCGTTGAATTTTCCTGCCAATCACCGCATCTTCCGTGTTTTCTATCTTCCGTAAACAAATTGTGTATTCATTCCTAACAAACACATACATACGTACACAGACATCGACATTCACACACATATATTTATATGGATATACATGTGTGTTTTTGTTCATGTATTTGTTTGTTTGAGTGTATTCTACATAACGATATATGTGTGTATATGTATGTCATTATTCAGTTTATTTCAAGATTTCTTGCCAACAAACTGAATTATGTATGTATGTATGTATGTATGTACGTATGTATGTATGTATGTATGAAATGTATGTATGTATGTATGTATGTATGCATGTATGTGTGTGTACGCATGTATGTATATGTATATTTGCTTGTGTGTGTGTGTGTGTGTCTATTTCCATCAGCCTTTGAAACAATTGGTCGGGACTCGACAGGATGGTCATGGCTGCAATATTTATGATTATAGGTCTGCTCGGTCTAAGCTGACCTATGACTAAACAGTAACAATATACCAGACAAGAAGAAAACAACACAGCAACACACCTTCAAGAACAGCGCTCCAAATACAATAACCTTCAAAATGGTTGTTCAACTCGTTAACATTATGTCTGCCTCGTAAGTGAAATATATAAGTTCCTTTTTGTATGCAAAAATTACTAATTAAATTCACAGGTTTTAATAACTGCTTTTGTGGTTTGCACAGTTTTACTGGCGGCTTATTTTCGATCGTACAGAATAGAAACAGTAACAAGGGGGAATATATTTTTGCGTTTAAGAATTTGGAAACTTTTGCGCTTTTAAAATTCTATTTATTTATTTATTTATTTATTCATTTATTTGTTTGTTTCTATTTCTGAAAAATTTTAAATATGTTTATTTACAGTACCATTCTATCGTTTCCCGGCGTTCTATAGTATACAGCGTTCAATGTGAGAAGAATATGAACTGAAAAATAACAATAGTTCTTGCTAAGAGGTAAAAACCGTTAAGACGATTGTTTCGATATCTCGTAGCCAGTTCTCCTCCCGAACCTATTCAGTTTGTATGTGTGATTTGGTGCACAGGTTATATTTTAAGAATTGCATAAATAAATAGATTTGAAATGAGTAACAAAAATAATTATTAAAAAAAAATTGTATTCAAAAAATATTCAAGAAATTTTAACATTTATTTTTAGAGCCAAACCATACAGAATACATGGAGAGAATAAATATGAAAGGGAAGTGTAAAAAAGGGGAGAGAGAGAGAGAGAGAGAGAGAGAGAGAGAGAGAGAGAGAGAGAGAGAGAGAGAGAGAGAAAGAGAGAGAGAGTCTACGTGTAATACGTTAACATTAGTTGCAATAAGTGATATTATGTTGTAACATAAGCACAATGCCACACATTTTAAGTGTAAAAGCATAGTCGTTTACAATCGATCTCAGGAGTTGCCTGCTACTAATTTAACGATCTCAAAACAATGAACTATAAAGATGTGTAAGGTTAGACTTGAACACAGAACGTGATGTGACGTAACATACTTTCATACCATAAAACATTTTGTGTATCGCTCCATCTATTCCGTAAATCCTTCAGCTTTGTAGTTATCAATCGATGTAAAAACAATAAAAAAAACCTTTCTAGTATTATCGATATTAATCCTTTCTCTTAAGGCCTGAAATTCTGTGAGAGGTAGTTAGTCGATTACAACGACCCCAGTGCTCGACTGGTACTTATTTCATCGGTTCCGAAATGGTGAAAGCCAAAGTCGACCTCGGCGGCATTTGAACACAGGACGGACGAAATACCGCTAAGTATTTAGTCAGTCGTGCTAATAATACTATCAGACTGCTGCCTTATTATCGATATTAACTGATATAAAAATTATTATCATAGAGGCTTAATATTCTGATCAATTTTCGTCGTGAATACCGCTTTGTAGTAAAGAGAGTCTGGTGAGGAACATATCTGTAGTAAAGTAGATGGTAGCCAAAAATGTGTAAGCCAAAAAATTCTAATACTCAAATCTGGTCGGCCGGAAGCTATAGTAGAAGACACTTGCCCATAGTGCCACACAATGGAACTGAACCTGGAACATGTGGTTGGGAAGCAAACTTCTTACCACACAGCCACGCCTCCACCTAATGGACGCTCATAGACGCTTTCTTCTTCCGCTGTCTATGCCATACAACTTTCTTTTTTTCAATTTGGTTAAAAAACTGGAATACCACCAAAACATCACAAAGATCCAATAGTTCTCTAATTAAACATACAATCAAAAAAAAATAATTGTTTTTTTCTTCACCAAAAATCGTAACAATGAAATCTTACCAATTACCAAAAAACAACAATCTCGCGTCTTCTAAGCAATTCATAGATGGAGTTACTACTTTTAGCATGTTTAGAAAAAATATCAACTTCCATTTCTCATTAATTGGTAAAGATCCCTGAAAATACAAAAAGAAAAAAGAAAAATAAATAAAGTGTAAATAATTTTTTTAATATTTTCAGGCTTTTGAAATAAACCATTCATAAGTAAACCAGATTTTTTTCTTTTTAACATTATTATAATTTTGCAGTATTAAAAAAAGAAACCGTATCATTTTTCATGCTTTCTGACACATTTAGTTATTTAATTTTCAGGCGAAAATTTAATGGAAACATTCATTGGCCTGAGACTTCAAAGATAACATGCATTATCATTTAATTAATAATGTTAATCATAACGTTTCTAACAAGTGAAAATGCTTTTACGCAGCTTGCATTAAAATCAGCCATCTTTATTTTATCTGTTCCCAAATCCACTACACTTAACAGTTCCATTTCGAAGAAAATATTAATATCCATTAGCTTTTAATTCTTCTGTTCATTCTAAGTCTATATATATATTTGAGCACGATATTGTGCGAAATCAAGCTACATCTTTTAACTTTGCACACGATAAAATAAGATCATTGTTTTATTCGAATGCAGATACTAAGGCAGACGACATTTACAGTAAAGCTCTATCTTATTATTTTATTTATTTATTTTTTCATGAACACTATTTTATCACAATAGCAATTTCGATCACTGGCGGCTACGAGCTAATCTGCATCTTAGTTGAAATGGAAGAAAATATAAAGAGATTTACCATTACAAAAAAAATCTCGATCTTTTAGTCACACGTCTATTTCCGTAGGATAATATCCCATCTCCACCAATTGAATATAGACACTAGTACTCGGCTAACTAAATCTCTGCTAACACACATACCCACTCACACACGCACGTACCCACTCACACACGCACACACTCACACACGCACACACTCACAAACGCACACTCACAGGTGCGCGCGCGCAAACACACCACGCACACGCACGCACGCGTACACACACTCACACACACTAACGCACACACATACACACGAACGCACGCACACATATCAAGCGTTGCTGCATGGCAAAGAGGTTTGCTTTGCAATAACGTGGTCTCGGGTTTAGCTGCACAGAACCTTAGGTGTCTTCTTTAGACCTGGGTCCACCAACACATATCTGTGTG
>NC_068981.1:153540237-153540746 GCF_001194135.2 Octopus bimaculoides
TATATATATATATATATATATATATATATATTTATATATATTGATGGGTGTATGTATATAAATGTGTGTGTGTGTGTGTGCATCTTTTTGCTCATGCCCGAAGTGATTGGCCATTGCTATTGGTCTGTTTATGTCCCTGTAACCAAGCAGAGGCTGGTATGTGGTCATCGAATACCTGCCACTGAAGAAGAACAGTACACTGAGATCACATGATCTGGTAGTTCTAGCACCCCTACCAGACGATTATCGTCTGATACGAGATATGCACCATGCGCCTATATGAGACGATCTGTCAAGACGGATGCCGCAGTATTTAGCGTTCTGACAAGACATCCATGTTAAGTTGGCTATAAAAAACTCTTCTTTGGTGGCGGAACTAATGCTACTTTGTTCGCTAAGATGTGTGTGTGTGTGTGTGTGTGTGTGTGTGTGTGTGTGTGTGTGTGTGTGTGTGTGTGTACAGAGAGAAAGAGGTGGCGAGAGAGTAAATAAGAAGAGAGATAGTTTTA
>NC_068981.1:153542601-153545304 GCF_001194135.2 Octopus bimaculoides
TAGGAGTGGCTGTGTGGTAAGTAGCTTGCTTACCAACCACATGGTTCCGGGTTCAGTCCCACTGCGTGGCACCTTGGGCAAGTGTCTTCTACTATAGCCTCGGGTCGACCAAAGCCTTGTGAGTGGATTTGGTAGACGGAAACTGAACATCGCTTGACAACCGATGCTGGTGTGTTTACGTCCCCGTAACTTAGCGGTTCGGCAAAAGAGACCGATAGAATAAGTACTAGGCTTACAAAGAATAAGTCCTGGGGGCGATTTGCTCGACTAAAGGTGGTACTCCAGCATGGCCACAGTCAAATGACTGAAACAAGTAAAAGAGTAAAAGAGTATATATATATATACGTGCGTGGGTCGTCTAAGAGTCAAGGAAAAGATGCACTTGTATATCTGTCTGTAAATTAGGTATATTATCTAAAATGTGTAATGGATATTTAGTACTATACATTTCGGATAATATATATACATATGTGTGTGTGTGTGTGTGTGTGTCTGTATGATAACCACTTGCTGTTTCTTTGTCTTTTATTCATTATCCTCTCTCTCATACTCTCTTTCTTACGACCTCTTTGTCTTTATATCTGTCTCTCTCTCCCTCTCTCTCTCTCTCTCTCTCTCTCTCTCTCTCCCTCTCTTTCTCTCTCTCTTTCTTTCTTTATTTCTTTCTTTAGAAATGTCTCGCTTACATGCAATATCGCAGATACGCACATACATACTCACGCACACGAGTGCACGCGCTTGCATACACACACACACACACACACACACACACACACACACACACACACACACACACACACACACACACACACACACACAGATACAGAATATGCAACAAACAGACAGACCAAAAAATGAATTCAGGTGAAATTTTTCAAGAGAATTTTAAGAAAAAAAATAATAAATCATTAACAGTAACAAAAACGAAATACAACAAGGATTTCTTCTTATTAGGCATATCTTAAATACGATAAAGAAAGAGAAGAAGCGATTAAATTAAAGCAACCGTTTTACTGGTTTTAACCAGGATTCTTCGTTTTCGCATCATCGTCATCATTCGGTCGGGCGATTCATTTGGTCGCGGATCATTACAACTCTTCCAAGCCAGAAGTCGTACTCGTGTTAGATCTTTGTGTAGGCATGAGCTTACTTGAAGAGATAAAGAAGGGTTTCTATGAACATTTTGGTGTGCTTGAATACGCTCCAGAAAAAAACATGGGTTAAGGGACCATCACATTATTATTTACTCTGTCTCAGTTATCGCCTTGATTAATATTGATTTCAAATAAGGCAGCGAGCTGGCAGAATCGTAAGCACGCCGGACGAAATACTTAGCGGTATTTCGTCCGTCTTCATGTCCTGAGTTCAAATGCCACCGGGGTCGACTTTGCTTTCATCCTTTTGCGGTCGATAAATTAAGTACCGGTGAAACGCTGGGATCGATGTAATCAACTTACCCCCTCCCCCAAAATTTCAGGCATTGTGCTTATAGTAGAAAGGAATATTGGTTTAAAATTTTGGCACAAGGCCCGTAATTTCGTAGAGTAGGGAGTTCAACTAGTACTTATTTTATCGATCCCGAAAGGATAAAAATAAAGTCGACCTTGGCGGAACTTGAACTCAGAACGTGAAGACGAACGAAATGCCGCTAAGCATTATCCCAGCGTGCTAACTCGTTGCCTTTCATTGAGATATTAATATTGATTTCAAATTTTGGCACAAGGTCAGCATGTTCGGAGTTGGGCGTAAGTCGATTACATGAACCCCAGAGTTCATCTGCCACTTATTTTATCGACCGCGAAACGATGAAAAGTAAAGTGAACCCCGGCGGTATTTGAACTTAATATGTAAAGACAAACGAAATGACGCTAAGCATTTTGCCCGGAATGTTAACGATTCAGCCAGATCGCCGCCCTACATTGAGATATTAATATTCTTTTCTACTCTAGGCACAAGGCCCGAAAATTTTTTGGGGGATGGCAGTCGATTAGATCGACCTCAGTACGCAACTGGCACTTAATTTATCGAGCCCAAAAGGATGAAGGGCAAAGTCGACCTCGGCAGAATTTGAACACAGAATGTAAAGACAGATGAAATACCGCAAAGCATTTCGCCTGGCGTGCTAAAGTGTCTGCCAGCTCGCCGCCTTATGAAATATTGATATTAATATACGTCTGAAGCAGTGAGCTGGCAGAATCGTTAGCACGCCGGGTAAAATGCTTAGCAGCATTTCGTCCGTCTTCACGATCTGAGTTCAAATTCCACCGAGGTCGACTTTACCTTTCATCCGTTCGGAGTCGATAAAATAACTACCAGTTGAGTACAGGGGTCGATGTAATCGAATTACACCCTCCCCTGAAATTACTGGCCTTGTGCAAAAAAAATACTTTAGCGAATTGACGGAGTCGTTAGAGCAACCGGCGGAATGCTTCACGGTATTTTTATTTCTGGCTCCTGAATTCAAATGCCACCAAGTACAACTTTACCTTTCACCTTTTCGGTGTGAATAAAAAGAAAAGGGGTGAATCCAGAGCGATGGACTTGCGGTACTTTAAGAAGACAAGACAGGATCCTTCTGATATCAATTTCAATTGTTTGCACATTGAAAGCAACGTCTGCAGCGTTACAGGTGCCAAGCTGTATCAGCCTTGCCTTTCCTTTGAGTATCATCAGTGACGTAAAGAGAGAAGACATACATGCGTG
>NC_068981.1:153545791-153549917 GCF_001194135.2 Octopus bimaculoides
CTCTCTCTCTCTCTCTCTCTCTCTCTCTCTCTCTCTCTCTCTCTCTCTCTCTCTCATTCTCACTCACTCTCTCTCTCCCCTTCTCTCTCCCTACCGCTCTCCTTTTCTATCTCATTCTCTATGGGAGAGCAGCTAATGCAATTCCATCTATTACAGATGCTCTGAATTCACTTTTGACACGGTAACAGACATATATCCCTCTACCGTGTCAAATGGACAAGTGAAAAAGGAAGAGAAAGAGAGAAAGGGGAGAAAGGGGAGAAGAGGAGGGGGAAGATTTCTGAGTATAAAAGTAAACAAAACAAAAAAAAAGAAACAGACTCTGGAAGCTCTGTAGTTATGAATTTCATTTATATTTCAAATTTGTCCACCCATTCATACAAACATATATACATTGAAAAATACAAACACACACACATACACAGACAAACAAACATATGCAAAAACGCTTACAAAATCATACACACACCAAAGGTACATATATATCCGCACAGATACACACATATACACGTGCGCAATTACAAACGCAAAAGAACACACATGCACAAATACAATCACGACACGCGCGCGCGTATACACGCACAGTCGTACATAAAGACAGACAGCCACACACACACACACACACACACACACACACATATATGCAAAAATTACACAGGGCACCCATACATTCATTTATATACACTTCCACAAATGTGTGCGTTCACACACACACACACACACACACACAAAGCGCACTGACACGTACAGAAATACGCACGCACATACGTACACACACGTGCATGCATACAGACAAACACACACACACACACACACACGCATATACAATACGCACGCACATACGTACACACACACACGCATGTACACACTCGCACACACTCACAATTTAAACTACAGTTTGTGTTTGATCAAATGTAAGTGTATATGTGCATTAAGTGCATACGTGTTCGTATGTGCGTTTGTGCGCCCCATAATTGATCGTTGGAAACAACAGCGACAGGCTCAAGAAGATAGAAGGAAAAAGAGGGGGTAATTGTGTCTTCCAACAAGGAAAGACTGAACGTAGAGAGAGAGACAGAGACAGAGACAGACAGACAGACAGACAGAGACGGTTGATTATAGAGAGAATAAGAAAGAAAGAAAGAAAGAAAGAAAGAAAGAAAGAAAGAAAGAAAGAAAGAAAGAAGAATAGAAAGAAGGGGAGAAAGACAAGCAGGAAATAAGAAAGACGGAAGGAAGGCAGAAAGAAAGTGTCACTTTTCAACAATTTTCACGGCAATTATGATACAGGTCAAATATAACGGCGACTGACCTTGTCTTACACTCTTCACGTTAAAAAGAAAAAAAAATCTTAGCAGTTGATTCATTCATAATGTAATTCATGGGGTTATTTCTCGCCGTAAACATTGTAGCGAGTTAGGAAGGCTTTTTTTTCTTTTTTGTCTTAAATGCATCTTTGGACAATAACGCCGTTGGTTATAAGTTTCCAGTAGGCCAGTCATCGGTTCATTGTATTTCTGGTGGCAACAGTAACAAGAACTGTTATGCATTCAGCTTTTAAAAGGCTGTATCTCATCAGCGAAGAGAACTTTTGAGATTGATTCTTAAACAGTCATAAGCAAACTGCAGCCCGGTAGACTTTCTCAATGGAGCGCCTAATTTCTCGAAGAAAATTACGTTTATTAAAACTACCTTGAATATTTTTAGTCGTCTGATGATGATCCATTCCTCATGTGGTCCGCTTCTCGACAAAGGTTGTTCACGCCCGCTCTAGAAGTGAATTCCGACTTCTGATAGTTGATACAGAACGCTCTTATTTTGGCATCTGTCGGTGGAAATTTACGCGCTGGTATCAATGTACTAGATCTTTCTAACATAACATCTTTTATACCCCGGTGTTAGTGCTACCCTGATTTTTGATGAGCCGTAGCTTCCAAACATATTGTATGACTAACTTTCATACAATTGTAGAGAACAAGGATTGAAGCAACCTGCTTTCTGTTAACAGAGAGCTATTCCGTAGTAGGGCACCATCAACTACAGTAATCCATGACGTTCTCATTTAGAGTTTAGTCTATTAATTAATTTTGTTGTGTGAAATATTCATCCACCCTTGAATAGCGTGATCCACAATGATTCAGATGTAGGTAATTGTAAGATGATGACTATCTTTATATGACTTAGCTGTGATTTTATGTAGAGTTCCAAAACTCCAAGCCAGATTCGGTGTAGATATATTTTTCCGACACCAGTTTGCTGTCTAAGGTTACCACACAGAAAATATTCGGTCAAAATTGCCTAAATGATACGCGCATTATTAGCTTTAATTATCACCCAGACCTTCGACACTGTGTCATGCGCTCTCAACGAAAATCGAGCTCATATCGGCTAACAACACTGAGATTAATTTACCTCAACTGATCTTACTGTATCCAGCACTATCCTAAAACAAATCGAGGGACAAAAAGACCCTATAACCTCTAAACAGTAACTGCACAGCAAATTCCTCTAAGAAATATCAAAAAAATATTCTGATACGTTACCAACAATAACACTCTTCGAGTGTGCGCCATGATGTTCTGAAATGTTGACTTACTCAACTGTACCCGATGGTGCAGTTAAGTTAGTAATGCCTTAGGCCAATATCGTCTGAAACCCATCTACGGTTTATGTATGTATGTATGTATGTATGTATGTATGTATGTATGTATGTATGTATGTATGCACGTATGTATGTATGTGTGTGTGAACAAAACACTTCATTTCACTTTGCTCCAGTTCATTCAACTGGCAAAAATAAGTACTCTTGCGCAGGACCGGTATCTCTTCCAGGGTGCGTGGATACGCTAGAGAATCCGGGAAACTGGCCTATGAAAGGACTTTTGACTCTTTTGCTATATTTAATGTAGACCTATATTTCCTTCGCAAATATATATACACACGCACACACACGAATGTACACATGAGCACAGGACGCCACCAAATATATATATATATGTATGTATGTATGTATGTATGTGTTAGTGTGTCTATGTTTGTTCCCCCCACCCCCAACATCGCTTCACAACCGATGCTGGTGCGTTTACGTCCCCGTAAATTAGCGGTTCGGCAAAAACGACAGATAGAATCAGTACTAAGCTTACAAAGAATAAGTATTAGAGTTTATTTTCTCGACTAAAGGCGGTGCTCCAGCATGGCCGCAGTTAAATGACTGAAACAAATAAAAGAATAAAAGACCGAAAGAAGATATATATATATATATATATATATATATATATGAAGAGACAGAAGACAGATAGAGATGAACGGGTGTCTGAATAGCCATGCATGTGTATATCTCGATGCGTATAAGCTTACATGTGTGCGTGTATGGTTGTGCACATATACGTTCTCTGCTTGTCTTTCTCTTTCTGTCATTATGTGTGTGTATGAATGTGTGAGCGTGTGTGTGTGCGTGTGGTTGTGTGCACACGCGTGTGCATGTGCGTATGTGCACCCACACGCGAAGGAAACAAATTATGCTAAACCAGATTGTCACTTAATTGACGAAATATCATTAGAAAAAGTGAAAATGTCCGCAGTGTCATACGGTTCTATATAAAGGGAAGGAAGCAAATGGATTACAAGACCAAACAAGGTTGAACGAATGCATTAAGATGTCGTTGTACGTTCAATGGTTTGTAAGCGGAATCTACAGCCATATTAATTGTTTCGTTGACGCAATCTTTGCCTCCTCATTTCTTTTCCCTATGTCTTTATTTCTCTCCCTATTTCTGTATCTCTTTCTCTCCTCTCCTCCTTTCTCTTTCTTCCTCTTTCTCCCATTCTCTCTCTCTCACTCACTCTCTGTCTCTCCCACTCACTCACTCTCTCTGTCTCGCTCTCTCGTTCTCTCTCTCTCGCGCCCTCTGTATATATAATATATATCTCTACGTACATATGTGCATCTATATACATATATACATATGTATATATGGATGAATTTACGTATATATATATATATATATATATATATATATACAAATGATACACAGATAATTGTATGTATATAAATATATCTGTATGAATATACCAGATGTATACGTGTGTGAGCATATGTGCATGTATACACACATACACAGGCACA
>NC_068981.1:153553123-153555951 GCF_001194135.2 Octopus bimaculoides
GAAGAAGAAGAAGAAGAAGAAGAAGAAGAAGAAGAAGAAGAAGAAGAAGAAGAAGAAGAAGAAGAAGAAGAAGAAGAAGAAGAAGAAGAAGAAGAAGAAGAAGAAGAAGAACGTGAAGGCGGAAGAGTCACTAAAACAGAAGATGCTTACGAAATAAAGATATAGTATTGATGGATGAAGGATGATTTTGAATAAATAAATAAAAAGATAATCATAAGAATTGCTCTTGATCCTTTTGTTATTAAAAGAGAAGCTAAGAAAATGAATGCCAAAAGGGAGACGTCGTCGTAATCATTATCGTCGTCCACGTTGTCGTAGGAGACACGCAGCCATGTTTGATTCTGATTCGTGAGAAAGATATCAAAACCTAAAAGGATTTTGCAATATCTGATATTTTCTATGTGTATTGGGTCATACGTAACATATATATAAAGCAACTAGTGTTGTTGTTGTTTGACCGTCATAGCCATCATCATAATTTGTGGCCGTTAGCTTGGCAAGCCACGCTTGACCTCACACCGTAAATTTCGTTAGCAAAACCATTCATAGCTGTTGTATCCAGTTTTGGAATTTGTACCACCGTTGAAAGCAAGTTAATTAAAATCGGTTGATGAGTTTCCTTTCGTGTGTTGTTCCTCGGTCTTGGAGGATACCTCGATTTAATTTTGCTTGTATTGTAAAAAAAATTCGTTTTCTCCATCCACGGATAAAACTTCTATCGACGTTGTGACTCTCTTATGTGAGAGAGGGTGAGAGAGTGAGGAGCGTCACCAGATCATAATGAAAGAGGGGGTGAAAGCGATGCGCTATGTCGTCCCCTGAGAAAAAAACAGACAAATCTATTTTTAACACGAGCAACATTGAAATTGCTGACAAGATGGAATATTTCAAGAAAGAATTCTTGAAAACTAGTTCTATTAACAACAACTTCATCAATAACAATAACACGCAGATTGAAGTGGATCACACGAGAAAAATTACGGAATCCAATAGCAACGACACCAATGATAAAACCGTAAAGAAACTAAAGTCATTGGTGTGTTACATCTGCCTTTCGACTACATGCCTAAAAGCCTTCTGTCCTAAATTGAAGGCGAAAGAGAAGATATCCTCTCTTCTCCCAACACCAAGAAATCCACCAACAACGGCCACCAAAGTCCAAAAAGCAACAACACCATCATCAACAACACTGTCATCAACAAAACAATCACCAACAACACCCCCACCAACAACACCCCCACCAACAACACGAGCTGCAACATTAATAGAAACAGTAGAAATTCCAACAACAACAGCCACTGCAACACCAGTTCCCACCATAGCAACAACGGATTCCTCAAGTCATTTCTCAACGCCAGTTCAAGGTATGCCACTTCTCGATTTCGAGCGGTCAAACATGGCATGCAGCGTTTCTAATAAGGACGAGGGGTGGAAAAGAAAATCTAAAAGGAGAAAAGACAAAAAGAAAGACAAATCAACAACAGACAGAGAAACAAACTTCATCCGAGACGAAAAAAGTAAAAGCCGCAAGACAAAAAAAAAACAAAAAAAAACCTAGGAAACAAACACCACCACCACTGTCACAAACCCCTTAAATGCCACTACGAACCACCAACACCACAAGCACAATCCATCTCACATACACAATAACAACAAAATCAACAACAGCAACAAAAGCAAACACAAGGTTTTAAAAAAGCAGCATAACACACTACATGGCAATAAGCACCAAAAAAAATGCAGATTTCATGAATTACATAAAAACTTACACCAACATAACACAAACAGATTTTATAACACCCACAGTCACCATACCTACGTGCGTACAAATAATTCGAACTGCACAACATGCATATACACGCTTAAAAATTAAACTCCCAAAAGAAACCGGTGACTTTCGAGGGAACGTTACCAACCGAATACTTAGTGATTTGTTAGCGGAGACACCCTAATCAAACCGAAGAGACAGACAAACCACACAAGAGATTTTCCAAGTAGGTTTTCCTTCCCACATTTATTTTTATCCTAGGAACGTGATCTTGTTCAGAATAGGCAGTGTGAATGCACGTGGTCTGGGGTCGCCTGGGAAGCAGGGTCAGCTGCTCAACAACCTCAAGTCACTGAACGTTGATGTGCAGGCCATCAGTGAGACCAGAATTTCTGAGCCATGAGAAAGACTTCGGACACATTTTCGGTGATTATAAGTACTTATCTCCAAGTCGTCCGGGAGCAGGAAGCAGAGTCGCCATCTTGTTTGTGAAGAACTTATATCTCGTGATAAGAACAATACTCCTGTACCCGGAAGGTTAGTCGGTGGTGCTGGACGTGATCCGCAGCGAATAACACGCTTTCAGGCCAGTTGACGTTTATGACCTGACAGGGGTAGGACGACCAGATTTCTTCAGGCGTCTGGAAATTTTACTGGGAACGTGCCATTTTTCAGTATTAGTGGGGGACTGGAACGGCATCGTAGATGTACGCTAGGACTGTATGGGCTCAGTAGGGGTGAGGGTGTGAAAGCCTCGTAAACCTGCTGAGACGATTTCAACTGTCTGACAGGCGTTTATGCATCCATATTTGTTACGGTTATTTTTAATACTTTTCTCGCTGGATTGTGTGTTCGTTTCTCTTTTTGCCATCTGTGAATTTATTTTTGATCTTCTATATAAACGAAGATATTTCCTCCGTCTGGTTGCTTTTCTCTCTACAAAACGGAAAGTTACATTGTGGAATAGTCATTTTAACGAGTTGTATTTATTTCTCACCCGACGAGATACACCTGCACCACCGGATGGTCATAAAACCTATTGTTGAGTGTCCCCCCCCCC
>NC_068981.1:153556114-153562664 GCF_001194135.2 Octopus bimaculoides
GGGGGGGGGGGGAGAGAGATGGTTGCGGCCATGCTGGGGCATTGCCTCAATGAATGTTTAGTCGAACGAATCGTTCTCACTACTTCGGTTCTTTTTCGTTGAAAAATAACAACTTATTGGCGTCGCAAGTTGGACACTTTTTCCCATATCGAAGTTACAAAGAATTTCAATAAGCTGATGCTTTCTATACAACTCACTGTTACCAACTAGTGCTGATAGAAATGCGAATAAAATCCAAAATTTAAAGGAATGGAACAGGTAAAACGTAAGTTACATATGTTTCTTAATTAGCTGAAGCTCGTTATGCAAGTATTACGTAAAGAACTCTCCTCAGTATACCTAGCCATTACGCTGAAATTACCTCAATTATGCTGTAAGGAATTCCCAGGTTAGCCACCACATAAGGTTAAGTCCGAATGAATTGAAAAGTCAATAATATAAAACAAAGAATGTATGTTTAAGCAACCGATTAACGTTTTAGCACAAGGGGAAACTGAAACTATGCTTCAGTCCTCGTCAGTGGATAGACCTTGAATATAGTTACATTGACTAATAACCAGTCGAAAGTAACTGGATGCAAATACAATTGCGAGATGTCTATGCAGCAGAACGTACGGTCATATTTAACTCAAAAACGCTGTATAATTGATAGTAGAAATTTTAAAAAAACATACAGGTGTACTGATCTCCATATTCATGTAATTGCCTTATATATATATGTGTGTGTATATGTGTGTGTGTATATGTGTGAGTGTATCTATATGTATATATGTATATATATATATATGTGTGTGTGTGCGTGTGTGTGTATGTATATATATATATATATGTGTGTGTGTGTATGTATATATATATATGTGTGTGTGTGTGTGTGTGTGTGTGTGTGTGTGTGTGTGTGTGTGTGTGTGTGTGTGTGTGTGTGTGTGTGTGTGTGTGTGTGTGTGTGTGTGTGTGTGTGTGTGTGTGTGTGTGTGTGCTTGTATATATGTATGTATGAAGGGAAATTAAGACAGACCTAAAGAGAGAAGTGTGAATGTGCAAATAAACAAACTCTTCACTAAGCAGAAATGCCATTCAATTTACTCCAAACAACAACAACAACGCCAACATGAACCATACCAACCTCTGATCATAAATACAAATAACTACGTTAAGTCAACAGAACTACTGACTCTATGTTGAACGTGGTGGCATTCGCGATGGTGATGGCCGCGACGACGGTGGCGATGGTGGTGGTGGTGGGAGGAGCGGTTTTTGTGGTAATGTTGTCGATGATAAGGATGATGATGATATTAAGGAGCAAGATAATTATAGTAATTGTTGTAGATTTTTGCTGTTGTTATTGCTGTTGTTTTTATTGTTGTTGTGGCTGTTGTTGATTTTGTTGTTGTTAATAACTACAGGGGATTCTCAATGCGTCCTTTTGTTTACAAATGTGGTTTGTTTTTGTTAGGTTTCTTTGCTTTTTTGTTTTGTTTCTTTTTTGTTGTTGTTTTGCTTTATATTGCTTTTTGTTGCTTTTTGGTTTTGTTCTTTCTTTTTCTTCTCTTTTTGTCGTTTGGATAAAAACAGGAAATATTTCTAAAGAAATTCTTGCAATCAGACAGTAAATACTGCTCCTCACTCACCCAACTAAAACTATATATATATATTTTGATTCAACGTATCCAAGTCTTAAACAAACAGCTGCTGGTATTAAGCTTGATCAAAGACGTCTGCGTTGCACTGTATGCATTCCAGGCAAATTTAAATTTAACAAGTAAAAAGGTAATAACAAAAGGTGAGATTGAGTCACGCTGTGACCCATAAACCATTAATGAGTTTGTCTTCCAGCACTTTTATCTAGTGCGCATCAGTTGAGTTCTCTTTCCCTGGCTTGAGCCACAAGAATCGTTGAACTCAACACGACAAGCTGTCAAGTGCATACGATGTATTTATGTATGTTTGTATGTATGCTTGTATGTATGTATGCTTGTATGTATGTTTGTATCTGACACATTTGGAAGGGAATATTTTTTATTAAAATTTGAATACGTATTTAAATAAGTGTTCATATATTAGTTTCAAATTTTGGTACAGGGCCAGCAATTTCGGGGGAAGTAGTAAGTCTATTAAATCGACCCCAGTGCTCAACTGGTACTTATTTTATCGACCCCGAAAGGATAAAAAGTAAGGTCGACCTCGACGGAATTTGAACTTAGAATGTAAAAACGGGCAAAATACCAAGAAGCATTTTGAGCTAACCATTCTGCCAACTCGCTGCCTTATTAAGTGTTGATATACTGATATACTGATTTCAAATTTTTTACACAAAGCCAACAATTTCGGAGGAAGGAGTAAGTCGATTAAATCGACCTCAGTCCTCAACTGGTACTTATTTTATTGACCCCGAAAGAATAAAAAGGTAGAGTCGACTTCGGTGGAATTTGAACTCAGAATATAAAGACGGACGAAATGCTGACAAGAATTTTGTTTGGCGTACTAACGGAGACAAAAAAAAATAAAAAATAAATTGGATTTTTTGTATTATCCCCTATTAATCTATAGCATGTTTATAAATTTGATTGTGATATATACTTCTCTATTAAACTGGATATAAGGAATAAAAATTGCATGTTTTTTTTTTTAAGAACTAAAGTAACTTCACAACCAAATGAAGAATCAAAAAAACCTGAAAAAGTAACAAAAAAAATGCTCTATCATATACCTATACCAAACAAGCTTAATTATCAGGCGGCTATATGTCTCTACAACGCTTGGAAGCTTTTGTGACCATCCCTTGTTTGTTTATTACCAACCTTTAAACTTAAATTTCAATATGAAACAGTGTGAATTAAGCTATGTTTTTAATTAAATTTTTTTTTCTACATGCATAAACACCAGGTTTTAAATATACCTTCAAGAGGAAAAAATAATTCTTTAACATTTATTGAATATTTCGTCTGAATGCGTAATATGTATGTATGTATGTATGTACGTATGTATACAGATATGAAGGCAGCGAGTTGGTAGGACCGTTAGCACACCAGACAAGTTGCTTGGTGGCCGAAGTCGACATTGCCTTTCATACTTTCAAGGTCGACAAAATGAGTACATACTGAGCACAGGGGTCGAGGTCGATAAAATAAGTACATACTGAGCACTGAGGTCAAGTTGCTGGCCTTGTGCCAAAATTTGAAACCAAGATAGATAGATAGATAGATAGATAGATAGATAGATAGATAGATAGATAGATTAGATAGGTGGCTGTGTGTGAAACCGTAAATCCAGACAAGCTTTTCTTTTTCTCTCCATTGTTTGTCGTCTCTCCAATTGTTTCCTCTTCTCATTCCTTTCTGCAGAAGACGTCAAAGACCTCTTCCGCTTTTCTTGAGTTACTTCGTGCTTATAGAAAATGATGTAAGGAACACTAACTTTGAAAGGGAAAATATTTATTACCTTAGAATAAAATTAAATACATAAAATTAATCATTATATATCTACAATAGATATGTTATTGATTTCTAAATTTTATTAATATAATCACTGTCTACTTATTGTCTGTCACCAAGCTCAGTATAAGCACTCGTCTTGTACCTCTTATGCTAAATATCGCTGTATCTTTCTTTCACTTTATTTCCCCCTCTCTCTCTATGCGAAATATGCATACATATACATACATGTGTGTGTGTGTGTGTGTGTGTGCGTGTGTGGTGTATACATTATAAATATATATACATATACACACACACACATATATTTATACATATATATATATACACACACTCACACACACACACATATGGTATGTGTGTGTATGCATGTATACATTATGAATATATATATATTGTGCTTGTGTGTGTGTGTGTGTGTGTGTGTGTGTGTGTGCGCGTGTACATAATAATAAAATGTATGAGTCTACATAGAATGGAATATATATGTGTTAACTGTCTTTTGCAAGCGTGTATGACCTGATGACTAGTACCACGCTTTCGTTGTTTTAGGTGTCTCTGCAATTGGGAGCAGACATGGCAATCTCCTCGGTCATACCATCTTTGAGTCAACGGAACAACGAGTATGTGACAGACAGAGAGAGAAATGGCAACAACTATCAGCTGGGAAGTGTTAGCAATCGTAGGCTTAATCCGCGTCCCGGTTTAAAATACCGACTTACAAAACAAACATTATAGATGGTGTTTAACGTGAAGTTCTGCAGAAAGATACTGGAGACATGAACAATATGTTTGTATTAGAGTTTAAATGAATTCAGCAGGGTTAGAAGATACAATCATTATCGCGAAGATATCTCATTATTTGTTATATAGGCGCAGGCGTGACATAGGCGCAGGCGTGGCTTACAGGCGCAGGCGTGGCTTACAGGCGCAGGCGTGGCTGTGTGGTAAAAAGCTTGCTTCCCAATCACATGGTTCAGTCCCACTGCGTGGCACTTTGGGCAAATGTCTTCCACTATAGCCTTGGGCCGACAAAAACCTTCAGAGGATTTGGTAGATGGAAACTAAAAGAAGCCCGTCGTATATGTATGCATGATGTGTGTGTATGTGTGTGTGTGTGTGTGTATGTGTGTATTTACCCCTCCACCGCTTGACAACCGGTGCTGGTGTGTTTACGTCTCGTAAATTAGCGGTTCGTCAGAAGAGACCGATAAAATAAGTACCAGGCTTAAAAAAAATAAGTCCTAAGTTCGATTCATTTGACTAAAACGTCTTCAATGCGGCGCCCCATCATGGCCGCTGTCAAATGACTGAAGCAAGCAAAGGATAAGAGATATAGAAAGTTAAAGAAGTGATTTTAAATTCTCAATCGCAGAATAATGCTAATAATATAGCCTGAACAGGATAAACTATCCCTATTTTGCAGAGAAAAGTGTAGGTGGCTAGCTGTGGACTATATAAGAGATATATACTACATATTATGCTAATTAATGAAAGATGATTTTCTTATCGGATGGATTAACTCTCTTCGCATGTAGCTGATGTTGGTGTTGTTTTTGCTTAAGCCAAGGACAATTTTCATTGATTAAAACAATGATTAAAGATGTTGTCACCATCATTATCCAGTCCATTTTCAGATATTATATCTAGAGCAATATTACGAATCCTTTTCTTTAAGACCGTACAGTGTGATTTGAGAGAGATTTTGCTATCTCTAATAAGTTGATTAATTACGTTGAGGCCCCTTCATTGTTTGATTTGAAAATAGCCACATGTCCCTGTGATTGAAGACAGTAAAAAAAATGTCTGAAATAGAACGTTTATAATTTATCATTTAATAAACCTCTCTACTTCGAAGCTGAACCCCGTTTTACTGCTACAATTGCAGTCATGCTAATATAGTGTTTATGTGGGCTTTTAAATTGATAGGCAGAATTGTTATATTGATATTATTTTGAGGGCTTTTAATGATATCCCTGGACAGAATTATTAATGCGTCAAATAAAATGTCTTGTGGTAGCTGTTCCGAACTTTCGCCGAAGTCAACTTTGTATCTCATCATTCAGGGGTCGATAAAACGTAGTAGTCGAGTAGTGGGATCGATGCAATCGAATGTTTCCTTTCACCAAATTTGAAACCGTGTGCCTAATCAGTAATCAGTAATTTGTATGGCTTAGTCAGAAGAGCAAGGTTACCGCCCATGGCCTTTTATGCAGGGGGGATCCCTAAGACTGGGTCTGGGGAGAAGAAACCATGCCTAATGGATTATTATTGTGAACTGAGATATCAAATTATCCAAAAGCTTGTCCAAAAGCTTGTCCAAAAGCTTGTCCAAAAGCTTTCAAAATCTGTACTCCAAATAAAGGCTCTCAAAGCCTACTTGATGGTGTTAAACCAAAACAACCAATTAAGCCTACCAACAAATGCGAAGACAATCATACGTTAAGCTTCCTTGTAGTTTCCGTCGACCTAATTTCCCATGCAAAGCCAGAGTAATAAACACTTTCTAAAGTATGTTGTTCAATGTGATTGAATCAAAAGCTAAACCACGTGATTAGAGAAGCCAGCTTACTTATCCACAGGTCTGTGTGGAGTTTCAAAAGAGAAAAAAAAACACACTATTAGATATTGTCGTATCTAATATTTAAAATATTGAAATTTCTTTCAACGCAGACATAAATACGAATATTTCTGTTACATCATATATAAATGATAACAACGATTATGACAATCGTCTACATTTAAACATAAAAACGACTACTGCGACAAATAAAGGCTCAGTAATTATGCTTCTTTAGTATTTTGCGATTATTGATGTTTTCCAATCGATTTGCAGCATAAAATAAATTCATATTTCATGTTAGATCATTAAAAAAAATAAAAAGAATAACGACAATACACTGAAAGATATTCAGGAAGTGCAGAAAAGGTAAAGAAAAAAAAAATAGGATTAATCGTGATTTGTATATGATATTTATCTACATTGGCTTGCCGCCTACATTTTGTATTTTATATTCATCAATATAATATGTATGCACGTGCAAATGTGTGTCTGTGTGTGTATGTGCGCGTGTGTATGTATGTAAATATATATGTGTGTGTATATATATATATATATA
>NC_068981.1:153566043-153567051 GCF_001194135.2 Octopus bimaculoides
AGTAGTAGAGGTGATCATGGCGGCGGCGGCGGCGGTGGCGGCGGTGGCGGAGATGGAAATGATGGTGATGACGAAGCTGGCGATAAGGAGTTAACGGTAATGATGGATGGAATTAGTAGTGGTATTGAATTTTTAACATATAATAATTAAGAAACTGATGAAAAAATTCCATGATAGAATTACTGAAATATTTATTTAGTTTTTGTTTTTGAAAGTTTCTTTTATTTTTTTAAGGTGGATATGTTCAGTAAGAAATTAATTTTTTTTTCTTTTCAATTCACCAGGGGGCCGCATGAACGACAATAATTTTTGGCCATTTCTTGTTAATTTAACTGAATAACTCTGATATATTATTATTATTATTATTATTATTATTATTATTATTATTATTATTATTATTATTATCATTATTTTTGTATTCAAACTAAAGTCCTAGTGACAATGTGTTTCATTCTCTCGCTCCTTCCTAATTTCTTTCTTCGAATCACTCCTGAATCCATCCTTGAACTTACAACGTTACTTACCAGCTCCTTTCTTTTATTTTTCTACACTAACTTCCAATGTCAAAGTTGATCAATAGGAATAATGAAGAGAAAGTCTCCTTGGGCCATGAAAAACCGTTAGTAGAGTTAAGCAGTAAGTTGAGAGCACTGCCGTGACCTGTTCTCCAACGATGACTGACTGGGTCGGCAAAGAAGCACTCCAAATGGTGAGAAGTAAAACCAAGAGCAGATAACCGGGGAAAACATCTCAGCGTGGCCAGAAGCAATTCCTTTGGACTACACAATACGCTAATTAAGCGAGTCTAAACATCACTTTCGTGGAGGATATCTAGGAAAGATTGATACATAGATAAAGAAAAAGTTCTTAACTATACCTCAGGTCATGATCTTTTTCTTGTGGCTCTAACTACCATAGCAGTGTAGATCTCTGAATGTGTAAATGTATGTATATATATGTGTGTGTGTGCACGCATGTATGTATGTATGCCTATATTTATATATAGAT
>NC_068981.1:153567402-153568882 GCF_001194135.2 Octopus bimaculoides
ATATATATATATATATATATACATTCTTGTGTGTGAACACAGTTATACACAAGCGCACACATTTGGAAGACTTGAATTTTGATAATACTGACACATACTTAGGTGATCCCAACATAACACACAAACCTTTGACGACATTTACAAGAGTTTTCTTCTTTTTTAAAAAAAAAATATTCTCAACAAGCAAAGAACATAGTTCTCTCAATCAACTCCAAAGTAAATCCTTTATTTCAGTTAGAACTCTCTACAGATCACATAGTTATCATTTCTTAATATTTGTTCTTCATTTTCATTCTGATACTTTTAGATATTTCCTAGGAGTTCCCTTCCTACTTGATTAGTGTTAGTTTCATTATACATTTTTTTTTCAAGAAGTAAAAAATTTAGTTCGTAAAATGTGGTATATAAATTAATCTTCTTCTTCAATTTTGCCCTATTTTTCTTTCAATTTGTGTGTGTGTATACGCGCGTGCGTGTGTGTGTGTGTGTGTGTGTAAGTATGTATGTATATATGTATGTATATATGTATATACCTATGTTTCCATCTATATATACATAGTTATATATGTATGTATTAACATATATTTATTTATTACATATATATTTCTCACACACATGTTTGTATCTATATATCTACGTATTACATATAATAATTTTTTATATTATATTATACATGTTCATTTATTCTTTTCTTTTCTTATTTTTCTATGCATTTCTGCCTAAATGCTACGGCCATGCAGGAACACCACCAGAGTTATCACCTTTTTCCAATGGTCATTCTTTTGTGATCGGCTTTTGGTGAAGACTGGAGTTCGATATTGCTACCCCCTGTTAAGTTTCTTGCTGTGATGAAGGTTCATCTGGGATCTTGGACAGCAAGAAGTCGACTTGTTTCTCGAAAATATCTACCCCTGCTCCATATAGATATCTTAGACGGTTTTTTGGCAAGATATTAAATAGCCGTAGGCCCTTGAATCCCAAGCTAATGCAGTACATGGCCCTCATTCTAGACGGGACAGATGAGACCTTTGGAAGAGTGCAGTGGAATCCAGTTCGGGGGCTGGTATACCTCTCGACGTCAAAGTTGGACGCCAAGCCCTCCAGGTTCTTCCATACATATATCACAGCATATTTCTCCCGTCTTCGTTCCAAGTAGTTGAGTCGTAACTCTTTCAGTCTCTCCCAATTGCTCAGCTGTTCCATTGATGTGATCTTCCTAGTGTAACACCACCTCATGTTCCGCTACAGTTGAGAGTAGTAGGTCACACAGCTGAAGACAAATGACCTCCGTAGAACCAGAATAGTTTCTTGGTAACCTTGTTCTGAAAGTTCTCAGAATCCATTTGGCCATTCTCCTGCACATTGCACCATCTTTATCATATACACGTGAAGCGAGGCGTTGTTACTCATGATCACACACTGTACTTGACAAGTATCTTTGTTGCAGCATGTTAGCACATACTGGCTGATAGCGGGGGGG
>NC_068981.1:153568927-153575787 GCF_001194135.2 Octopus bimaculoides
GGCCTTGGAAGTTTCCAGCATTAAATTGGATACTGCTTCTTCAGCTCATTAATATTTATCATCTAGGTCCTTCGGTAGAAGATTAGCGTCGAAATGTACCTTGATTACTTGTACTACTTTTGTGTTGTCGGTATAGCTAGTAAATATGGTTGTCAGTATAACGGACGGCACGTCTGAAAGAGCTGCCATAAACCGTAGCGCCCCCTAGACATACGCCTGAGGCACTCCACTCGCTTTTACTGTTTCCTTGGAGAGGGCCCTATTGACTACTGTCATTTAAGGAGTCATGTAAGCACTCCCCCATTGGCGGGGAATCTGTTTGGTAGTTTTGATGAAATAAGTCTTCAACATAACTTCACTGACGTAACTTTTGACATTACAATTTCATTACACATGTTTGTGGAAGACCAGTTGTTGCCCATGCATGCCATTCTCCCCTCTCCACACCACCGACGTTATCTAAGAGAAAGATCATGGTCATGACAGCTTGGCACCAGCGACGTTGCAATCCATTTCTGCAGCTGAGTGATTTGGAACAGCGTGAAATTTCTTGCTCAAGAACACAACACACAGTTTGGTCGGTCAATCGAACTTACAACTGTAAGATACACGCTCTAACCACTGATCCATGCGCCTTCATATAAACACACACACATATACATACATACATACGTACATACATACATACGTACATACGTACATACGTACATACATACATACATACATACATGCATACATACATACATACAAACTTTCCAAAAATTTAGCACATAAATACATATGCATGCATCTAAAACGCATCTATAAAACAAACATACAAATCTGCGCATACACTAACACCAAATACTGCACACACACACACATATGCACAAATACCTAGATGATGTTGATAAAAGTTCCAATGAAGGAGCCTTGAATCTATGTTAGAGTCTGGCTCTTTCTCTATGGACAAGAAATACAGAAATGAAACTGATTGATAACATACATACATACCTGTGAGTGTGTTTTGTGTGCATACGATACGAAAGGAATTACTGGAACCAACTTATCCAAATTCTCCAACAGAATTTTATATTTCGATTTTCTTAAACCATATTCCGTTTTTTATTTGAAACAAAAATGTTAAAGATATCGTTTATTGTAATTTGATGCTTTGTTTTTCTTTCCAAATTTTAACAAGTTTCATGAAGCATGTGAAAATGAGTTAACTATATTTAATATAATATCTCTTTCGTTTTTTGTATTTCTTGCAGGGAATTTGGTGTCAAATGCCCAAAATGTTTACGGGTGATCTTTGCCAAAGACTGGGTCCGGAAAGCGCGAGAGTTCACATATCATATTGCATGCTTTGCATGCGACAGCTGCAAACGTCAACTATCAACGGGAGAGGAATTCGCCCTTCGTGGCGACCGTTTGTTATGCAAACCACACTACATAGATCTCATCGAGGGCGGTCCTGGTAGAGGTAACAGTCCATTCTTTATCAATATTTAAAATATTGTATTAGTTCGGAGCATTGAGTTTGTATAAGGGCGATAGAGAGAGAGAGAGAGGATCAAATGTTTTGCAGTTATTAATTTTATCTTTGTTCGGTCAGAGGTTAAATCTCAATAAACCACATGAATTGAATTTGTTTTTCATCTTGCGTGAATTGATAAAATAATCACTAGCCAACTAATGCGTACATACTCCATTACAAAATTAGAGCTAAACATTGTCAAGGAAATCCATAGTTCTTTAACTCCATTAATCACAACTATTTTATTATCATCATCATCATCATCATCATCATCATTAGTAGTAGTAGTAGTAGTAGTAGCAGTAGTTATTAGTAGTAGTATTTTTTATTATTTGAAAAGCGGCGAGCTGGGTTGAATCGTTAGCACGTCAGACAAAATATTTTCTTCCAGCTTTTTATGTTCTGAGTTCAAATCGCACCGAGTTCAATTTGCCTTTTATTCTTTCGAAGTCGCTAAACTATTGTACTAGTCACGAACTGGAGCTGAACCCTTCCCGTCAACTGTACAAATCCTGTGCATGGATCAGAAACAATTATTATTTTATTATATTATTTGAGAGAGAAGGAAGTGAGACTTCGGGATATTTTTATGGAACCTTCAAGGATCTTGTTGAACAACGCCGACCATCTTGATCTCCGTAGAAGCTAGTCAAGGACCAGGTGGCAATTAAAGACAAGGAGGAGCGTGCAATTGTCTTGATGGATAATTTGATCGAGATGTTGACATTCTGCATAGAAACAACATACTTCGAATTGGGGTGTGACCAGTGGCGTAGCACTCCTTGAGTTTTATCCCATCTTGCACCTCGGACTCCTATGCCTGTACAGGTTAGTACAACAGACTCTTATGTTGCCCCATAAGAGCGTTGCCCGAGGTAGATCTTTCCCACGCCCTCCATCCACTAGCTACGTTACAGAGAGGGAACGATATTAGAAAGGTGAAGGGTTAGCTAATCAGTTTACGGTTACCCAATGATAGCAAACTTATACATGGATTATTTTAAGGAAATGGTTTTAGGAATGGTACTACATAATCCAGTCATGCGGCTGTGATATGTTAAACCAGACTTCAGATTAGATCAAACATACAATAGTATGTGCGACCCGTTTGACGGCCTTCCGCACAAATACCATTTACTTGAGGGTCCATATAAGATTTTTTTTTTTTTTGCTAAAATTTATGTGCAATAAATTCCTTATATTTCTATGATACACTAAATATTTTAACATTTTTTTTTTATATAGAACTCCTAATAATATTTAATTCTAAAGATATAAAATATTTTAAGCATCGAATGGCTACGAGGGTCCACCCGATTAAAATAGGAATCAAAAGGTCGATAGGTAAAAAAAAATGGTTTAAAACCTTGAGCTGACTCGAGGAGTCGTGGTTAAGGCGACGCGAACTCGTTTTGTATCGAGAAATGCGTAATTACGAAATGAACACATTAACCACACAACTATACCTTTAATGAGGTGTTTGGAGTAGTAAAATATTTACTCTAGATATGTGGCAACATCGTTCTATATTTTAAAATATAATGTTCGGTCCATGTTTATTATAATAAATTTATTCGATAATTGATCGTAAACATGTTTTATTTCCATATGGTTTCATTATAACATTTGAGAAAGTTGAAGAAGGGACATTACAGAAAATATTATAATTAAATTCCTGAGTTAAAAAGAAAATGACATAACTTCTGAAGTTTTTTTTTAACGAATATTATAAATTATAGTATCTACATTAATGAATATAATATTCAAAGATAAAAAAAAATATCGAGTGTGTGTATGATATATATATAAGCATCCATGCATGCATATATGTGTTTGTATATATATATATATATATGTGTGTGTGTGTGTGTGTGTGTGTGTGTGTGTGTGTGTGTGTGTGTGTGTGTGTGTGTGTGTGTGTGTGTGTGTGTGTGTGCAAGTTGCATGTATGTGTGTATGTGTGTATGTGTGTTATGTATATATACGACAATTTGTTTTATTGTTGAATGTCATATAATTAAAGGAGATACACATTTATATCGGTAAAAAATTACAAAATTACATGTAAGAATACTCACACACGCATACAAACAAACATACATACATATATACATACATACATACATACATACATGCATACATACATACATACATAATTACATAATTTTAAAAATATTTTGCCAATAATACAAACTTATATCAACATCAATTATATGATATTCAGCGATATAAAAAAGCGTGCGTATGTATGAACACACGCGCACACACACATACACACACACACACATACACACACAAATACACACACACACACACACTCACACACACACACAGATGTATACATGTGTGTGTGAGTGTGTGTGTGTGTGTGTGTGTGTGTGTGTATGTGTGTGTGTGTGCGCGTGTAAAATATCCCTCCATCTATTCGCGCAAAGGAAGAGAGATTTCAAGATATTTTTATGGAACCTTCAAAGATGCTGTTGAACAGGGACGACCATCTTGATCTCTGTGCATGCGTGCATATATGTGTATCTGTGTGTGTATGTGTGTGTAGATAGATAGATAGATAGATAGATAGATAGATAGATAGATACATACATACATACATACATACATACATACATACATACATACACACATGTATAGTTTACATGCTTGACAGTCACTTCAAAATTTCGGCCAGCTCTACCATTATCAGATGGTTTAATATATTATATTATACATACATATATATATATATATATGGAAAGATTGCTTCTCTTGTGGATCAACAAGAAGCAACTCGCAGGTGATACGATTGTGGAGACCATCATCTGCGAGAAAGAACGAGCGCTGTATGAGAATGTCCTGAAGCAGAATCCTGGAACATCGACGGAGGAGACATCAGCAGACACATTTAAGGTCAGTCGCTGCTGGTTTGATAATTTCAAGAAGAGGAGTGGTGTTCATAGCGTCGTTAAGTAAGAAGAACCAGCGAGTTCTGATACGAAGGCAGCTGAAGGTTTCATGCGTGAATTCCGTCAGCTCATCGCAGCCGGGGGTTCATTTTACAACAGGTATTCAACTGTGATGAAACTGGCCTTTTCGGTATAAAAAAAAAATGCCCAGAGGAACCTACATAACTGCAGAGAAGAAGATGCCAGGCCATAAGTCTATGAAAATAGGCTAACTCACCCTGTGTGCCAATTCGAGTGGAGACTTGAGGATTATGCCGCTCTTTGTTTACCATTCCGAAAACTCACGAGCGTTCAAGTCGCACAAAATCCTGAAGGAGAAGATGCAGGTTATGTGGAGGGCAAAAGGTTAAAGCCTGGGTCACCAGGCAATTCTTCTCCGAGTAGGTCAACCTTGCCTTTAGACCAGCAGTGAAAAAGTACCTTTTGAAGAAGGCCGTCCTCGTCCTCGACAATGCTAACTTCAAAGATGATATCCTGGACGAATTTAAACTTATGAAGTTCTGTACCTTTCACGAAACACCAACCCTATCTTGCAGCCCATGGACCAACAGGTGATTTCTAATCTTAAGAAATTTATACACCAAACACCTGAAGTCACTGAAAATACAAATCTAACCCTTCATGATTTTTGGAAGGAAAACTACATTGTAAACTGCCTGAAAATCATTGAGGTTGATGATGGGGACATTAACGAACTTATCGAGGAACATTCAGAGGAGCTGACTCCAGATGAACTCTTGCAGCTTCAAGAACAGCAGCATTTGGATGTGGTAGAAGAGATTGGTTCCCCGGAAGAGAACAGTGTAACGGAGAATGCTATCTCTACGAGTGACATAAAGGCAGTGTTGGCAAAGTGACAGCATGTTTCTGAATTTGTAGAAGAATATCATCCTGAAAAAGTATCTATAGATCGTGCAGCTGCTTTGTTTTATGACACTGCGCATTTTCGCAACCTTTTGAAAGGCAGGAAAAAGCAGACTTTTTCTTGATATGTTTCTTGATGAAACGACCTGCAAGAGTAAAAAATGAAGAAAGTGTGTCCAAAATGCCTGAATTTAGCGAAGTGAGGGAGAAAACGCCAGACATTATTCTTCCTGAAGACTTAATGGAAGGAGATTCTCCTTCCAAACAGTAATCCTCCTTCTCCCCGCTCTGTCGTCTTCCTCGCGCACAAATCTCCCATCTTTAAGGTTAATAAAACCAGTTGACATATTTCTTTCGCATTCTCTTTCTATAATTGTCATTTTACTTGTAACTACACCTTTTCTGTTTTAAATCCCATAAAAGTTTGGGTGGGTTTTTTTTTTTTTGGCGGGGGGGAACGAATTAATTATATTTTAATTAATTTCAATGGGGAAAATTGATTTGTAAAACGAGTAAATCGTAAAACGAGTAAATCGTAAAACGAGTTCGAACATGGAACGAATTAAACTCGTACAGCAAGGTATCACTGTGTGTGTGTGTGTGTGTGTGTGTGTGTGTGTGTGTGTGTGTGTGTGTGTGCGTGCGTGTGTGTGTATGTATGCATGTACAATTGTATGTATGTATGTATGTATGTATTTATGTGTGTATGAATGTATATATATAGATAGATAGATAGATAGATACATACATACATACATACATACATACATACATACATAATACATACATACATACATACATACAATCGTTCTTAACGGTTGAACACTAGATAATGCTATATATAATGGTAGAACCCCTGTATTGTCTACAGATGCGGGTTGGTACCCTACGGACAAACTTCGACTTTCTCTGTCCAAAGGAATATCTACAAGCAATTATTCATATTTTTATACACCCCAAGTTCAACGATTGAAAACCAAGTATTTCACGTTCACTCGCAGTTTCTAAATTCTTATAATATGTGAATAAACACACACACACACACACAAATATATCTTTTATTTTTTACATGCTTCAGTCATTTGCCTGCAGGCTTTAGTCGAACAAATCCTCAGTACTTACTTTTTACTCTGTTGGTGTTTTTGCCGAACCGCTAAGCTACAAAGACCTAAACAAGCAACAATGGTTGTCAAGCAGTAATCTGGGACAAACACATACACAGACACACACACACACGCACACACATCTATAGATAGATATATATGCGTGATAAGAAGTTTGTTTCCCAACCACATGTTTCAGGGTTCAGTCCCATTCCGTGGCACCTTGGATAAATGTATTCTATTATAGCCTCAAATCAACCTAAACTTTGAGTGAAATTGGTGTGAGCGGGCGCGCACGTGTGTGTGTGTGTGTGTGTGTGTGTGCATCTGAGTATGTCTGTGTGTATGTGGGCGTGTGTGTGTGTATCTCTGCATCCGTGTTTCTCCCCACCACCGCTTGATAATCGGTGGTGGTTT
>NC_068981.1:153575851-153576373 GCF_001194135.2 Octopus bimaculoides
TGTGTGTGTGTGTGTGTGTGTGTGTGTGTGTGTGTGTGTGTGTGTGTGTGTATGTATGTATGTATGTATGTATATATATGTATGTATATATATATATATATCATACACGCTTACATACATATATACCTACATACATATGTGCAGATAGATAGATAGATAGATAGATAGATAGATAGATAGATAGATAGATATGCATTAGGAACAAAGGTTCAGCTTTTTCTGATTATACTTGGTGTGCATCAATCACTTTAAATGATTGCGAATGTTAAAGTCACCTTCGATCATTGAAACTAGCTGCTCATTAAGGAGAAATATTACATAATTCATCAAATTTATTAGTTCCTAAAGACATTTATGGTGTGATTCATTTTAATTTTAGCAAATATTACATAAAATAGCGCATTATTATTAACATAAAAGACATATATAAATTCATACATATGTATATATATACATATATATATATATATATATATATATATATGTGTGTGTGTGTGTGTGTGTGTGTGTGTGTGTGTGTGT
>NC_068981.1:153576383-153576624 GCF_001194135.2 Octopus bimaculoides
GTGTGTGTGTGTGTGTGTGTGTGTGTGTGTGTGTGTTTGCCTATATACATATAGACATATGAGTATATGTGTGTCTATATATACATGTATACGTACACATGCTTATGCATTTGTGTATACATATATATAAAAATAAAGATATGTATACACATTTACATAATGTATACATGTATGTATACGTGTATATATGTATGTATGTGTATATATATATATCGATATTTACATATAT
Organism: Octopus bimaculoides; assembly: GCF_001194135.2. Classification (NCBI taxonomy): domain Eukaryota; kingdom Metazoa; phylum Mollusca; class Cephalopoda; order Octopoda; family Octopodidae; genus Octopus; species Octopus bimaculoides. Next base: position 153,576,613 of record NC_068981.1, read on the forward strand.
ATACACGCATAT
>NC_068981.1:153577059-153580430 GCF_001194135.2 Octopus bimaculoides
ATATATATATAGAAACACACACAAAATATCGTTATATTATATATATATATGTGTGTGTGTGTGTGTGTATGTACGTACGTACGTATGTATGTATGTATGTATGTATGTATAGCCGTGAAATATACATACATACGAATGTACGTACGTACATGCATACGTACATACATTTAGGCATATGTACATACATTCATGCATACGTGCATACATACTTAAGTATATGTGTACATACATACTTTGGAAGTAAGGAACGATAGAAAAATTCCTGAATCCACTGTTGCAGCGTATAATTTTAACGCAAGTTGATGTGCAGAGTGGATACATTCTATTCTTAATTTCGTATATGCAAACCCTAAAATCTTGTGATACTTGCATTTGACTCTACGGATTGTATATTTGATATGTAAGTTCAAATTCTTACTTAAGCTTAGACTTTTCACTATACGAACACTCGACCAATAGCTGGACCAGTTTAAACATTCTTGCATCGGTATGTGCAACCAGAGTTCGACATAGACACGGTCATGGAAAAACAATTGCCTCACCTTCATTTAAGTGGTCCATAACTTATATATTGATGTTCGCGCTTGTACTTAAATCATGCGTGTTATAACGAACAGCAAGAACTTTAATAAATTTCATTACAAGTTCATAACAATATTTCTGCACTCTGTAACTTTCCTGCATCATGCAACATCATTTTAGGTTTACTATGTGCCCAAGGACTCACAGGATCGGAGTTTAATCCGGTTTCCATGATGTTTAAGTGTTTAGTATTACAACACTCCCTCCTGAACGAGACGCTGGTTCGTTGCACATGTAAGTTACCAGCTATTACGGGAAATGATGTATTTTGCTCAGAACACAATATACAGCCCGGTCCGGGAATCGAAACTACGCTCTGATGATCATGACTGTAAAAGCAGCAGGCTACGCAACATGATTTAATATTATCCATTTCCAAGGGGGCGAGCTGGCAGAAACGTTAGCACACCGGTCGAAATGCTCAGCGGTATTTCGTCTATCTTTCAAATTCTGCCGAGGTCGACTTTGCCTTTCATCCTTTCGGAGTCGATAAATTAAGTACCAGTTGCGTACTGTGGTCGATCTAATCGACTGGCCCCTCCCCAAAAAAATTTGGGGCCTTGTGCCTAGTGTAGAAAAGAATATTATGCATTTCCCTTAGGGCGGCGAGCTGGCAGAATCGATAGCACGCTGGGAAAAATGCTTAGCGGCATTTGGTCTTTCTTTACGCTCTGAGATCAAATTCAACCGAGATCGACTTTGCCTTTCATCCTTCGGAGACGATAAATTAAGTACCAGTTGCGTACTGTGGTCGATCTAATCGACTGGCCGAAAGGATGAAAGGCAAAGTCGACCTCGGCAGTTGAACATTAGAGTCAATGTAATCGACTAATCGACTTAACCCCTCCACAGAAATTACTGACCTTGTGCTAAAATTTTTGAAACTAATATTATGCATTTCCCTTACGATGGCGAGCTGACAGAATTGTTAGCACACCAGGCACAAAGCTTAGCGTCGTTTCATCCGTCTTTACATTCTGAGTTCAAATTCCGCCGAAGTTGACTGACCTCGTGCCAAAATTTGAAACCAATATTATTTATTTCCTTTCCTTATTTCACTACTTCTTGATCGCCTCCACCTGCACTGCATGTTGGCGTGATATATTCCCATCATATGTTCTTACTCCCTATCGAAACTTGCTTTGATGAATATTTTAATCTTATCTCGCATATTAAGCAATCGTTTATTATTTATCCTTAACCAAGTATTTAAATATTTAACCATGCAACAATTTATTCAACAATCTATTTATTCAATCTTTTTCCTTAATTACTTCATTATTTATCCATTTACTTAATAAACTATTTTTTGTATCATCCGCTTAATTAGATATTCATTTAATCAATATACATTATAATAGTTTTCATATATACATTGCACTAAGTCTTCCAGAGGTAATTCTCATCGACAGGTAACTATCAACACAATACCATCGATATTAATCAACCACGTTCCACGGCATCTTATTGTATTATCCTCCTACCAGTCAATTTTTTTCCTGGTCATTTTCAATTATTTCACTGTCAATAACTTCCACTGACGCAGTGTTTATGACATTTTGTGTGGAATTACGTCATATTTCGAGCGTTAAGAGCATGAGTGCTAATTTAGCCAATGGGATGTGAGATTTATTTCGCCATTATGTATACACACCTGTTGTTATTTTGTCCCTTGTAAATGCAGTCTGATGAAGTGTCGGTATGCATGGAAACTTACATGTACCAGCCTCTTCACTCGCCAGTTAGAATAATATGTATGTGTGCGTGCGTGCGCGTGTGTGCATGTGTGTGTTCGCGCGCGCATGTGTAAATACATATACTTCTTCAATATTATTGACGATGTCCATAGTTTTCTTGTTTAAGAATAATAGATTTGTACTCTACAAAAGTATATAGTAATCCATCAGATTAATGTAAAATTGTTTTTATTAAAACAGAACATAAAAAACAATACTGGTATATATATATATATATATATATATATATATATTATACTTTATCTTTATTTTATATTTGTTTCAATCATTAGATTGAGCCATGCTAAGGCACCTTCTTGAAGAATTTTTAGTCGAATGAATCGACCCCAGTACATTTTTATAAGCCTGGTACTTACTCTCTCGGTGTCTTTTGCTGAACTGTCAGGCGGTGGGTGGGGAACACAGACCCAAAGACACAAACGCAGATATAGCGTCAAGCTAATACATTCCTTGTGCACGTCCTCTTGTTCGTTAATTTTATTCGTTTATTTGAATTGACTATATACATATATATATATATATAGTCAATTCAAATAAACGAACACAGTGGATTGTAAATATAGAGAAGCTCCTAATAGCAAAAATTTCTAAAACCAAAATTATGCATTAAAGACCAGCTCTGCAGATAAAGGGGTAACTTAGCTCCTGATAGAGTCATGGGAGAGCTGTTCTGGCTTTTAATACAAATAGAAAGAATAAGAGAAAAGAAACGACCCAGTAATGTCTTGTACTTTATTTATCGACCTTGGAAATATGAAATGTATATTTGACCTCGATTATTAATACATGACACCTTAACGACAATGCCAGTTGCATTGGAGAGAAGATTTTAGTTCCAAGGCTTTTTTTGCACATGGCATGATTAAACAGTCACAAATAGAACCTGAAACGTAAAAATGTCAATTAATAAAAAATATAAACCTCTACAAGTTAGAATAAACATAAAACGATGTTTTATGAGGTGTCTATTTACTTTTGTCATCTGTGTGTGTATATATATATATATATATATATGTATGTATGTATATATAT
>NC_068981.1:153581232-153583358 GCF_001194135.2 Octopus bimaculoides
ATATATATAAAATTTAAAATAGCTTGTGTTATTTCAAGTTTCGCAGGTCCCTGACGGGAGCCCGACGCTTTCAGGCTTCTGAAGGACCCGGGTTTAGAGGGATATATTATCCGGGCGGCTACCATGGTGGGTCTCAGCTAAGTTCCAGGCTACGGCTAACCACATCAATTAGTATTTAATATCCATGACTATTATGAGTTGTCACTCATGCTGTAAATTCCTCTGATGGGTAATATATTATATACATTATATATTATATTCTATAACGCAACATTCATGATTGCTATTGGGTTATAGTATATATATATATATATATATTTTGTATACTACAATCCATCATTCATGATTATTATCATTGTTGTTATTAAATTAAAATTTAAATAATTTTAACGCATGCGTGCACATGTACATATGCATACACATATAATAAACATGTCTGTATAATCTGAGTATTCCAAATGTATCCCAATGTAGTCCTTATAATCCTTTGTACACCCTGATGATTTTCCATTCAAGGTATTTAAAATGCAAAATTATATATTAATATGTTTTGTAATTGTAGTTTTGTTTGTGAAATGAAACAGTTGTAGGTGAATATGTTAAGTAATTAATATATTAATTTGTATCCATTAGATCTCTCTCTTTTCTAACTCGATAAAATGTTGGATATTTTACGATATTTTATATATATACATATCTCTTCAAACGATATATTTTATATATATATATCTCTTCAAAATAAATTAAACCAGTGTATCTTGAATAAAATATCCCTATTAGACGTTTAAATATCTTCATTGTATATATATATATATATATATATATATATATATTTGCCACTTAAATGTGGCTGACCCCTAAGGGTGGATGTTACTGTTGCTTTTATATATATATATATATATGTGTGTGTGTGTGTGTGTGTGTGTGTGTGTGTGTGTGTGTGTGTGTGTGTGTGTGTGTGTGTGTGTGTGTGTGTGTGTGTGTAGGGGTGCACTAAACAGAGTGGAATGAAATATAAATGCGTGCGTAAAGTTGTATTTAATATGTTCGTGTACACAAGGATATAGACAGACACTGCAGAAATTGTCTCGAGAGAAAAATTTCTCCGGTATGCCTGAAAAATACACAACTGAGCTATGAATATCATTGGAGCATAGGACACATACATTTCCGCGTAATTGCGCGACGTCAATAACAGTTACTGAGTCGTTGCTCATGAACACTAAGAAGAACAGAAAATGGAACATTTGTTGATGTGCCAAAAGCTTTGCAAAGCTGAAATTTATTTATTACAGGCGCACTAAACAACGTTGGATGAAATATAGATGTATGTGACGGTACGCAACTATACACACACGCTCATGCACGTATAGACGCGCGTGCACACACACACGCACATTTATTCATACATACATATGTATATATGTGTGCGTGTATGCACTTGTACATATGTGTGTGTGTTTGTGTGTGTGTTTGTATTTGCGTGTGTATCTATAACCGTATATGAATGCTTGTATGTATACATACTTATACACATTTATGTGAATCCGTGTATGTGTGTGTGTGTGTGTGTGTGTGTGTGCAGTACTTCTACGTATCGGCTGTATACACATAACACATATTGAGACTAAATCTGTCAGATGAGTTCATTAATATATATACAAGGGATGTTTGCAGCGTCCACTGTCTGTTGTGTTGCATGTCAAAGGATCAGAACGCAATAAAGAACACAGCTTGATGAACAATAGCCGCCTGCTGATAACCGGACTTGGAGGCGCAAAAGACCGGTAGAGGGCACTGCTGTAATACTAATACGAGGAGGAAGTTACAGTACTTCCCTAGAAGGGAAATTTGCAAGAATTGAGAGAAAGAGCAGGAATTTTAAAGAAATTAATTTCCTACCGAAATACATTAAGTAACCAATGTTGATCACGTAGGCCATAAATGTCTATTATTTTCAATACAAGCCAAGGCTTCCAGGATATGAAGGTTACTGTATTCTTTATTCTTTCTTTACCTTAATTCTTTCTCTTTTCTCTCGCTCTCTCTCTTTCTCTCACTCTCTCTCTCACTCCCTCTCTCTCTCTCTCTCTCTCTCTCTCTCTCTCTCTCTCTCTCTCTCTCTC
>NC_068981.1:153583564-153585179 GCF_001194135.2 Octopus bimaculoides
ACACACACACACACACACACACACACACACACACACACACACACACACACAAATACAAATATTCACACATACACAGGCACTACTGCGGTTTTGATTGATTATGTCTCCATCACCACCACCACCACCACAACGTCACATCATAAATACAGCAACCTCAGAATTAAGAATTGAAATTACGGAATTCCATCAGTATAGCATTTTCGACTATCTTCGGCTTTGCAAAGAGCTCTTGGCTGGACTATGGTCGTTTATTTATTCCTTTATTTACCATTTATTTATCTATCTATTTCTGTGAAGGCTCATGGCTCAGTGGTTACATCGTCGGGCTCGCAATCATGATGTAGTGAGTTCGATTCCCAGACCGGGATGTATGTTGTGTTTTTGAGCAAGACGCTTTATTTATTTCACATTGCTCAATACTATAATTTAGATTTACAAACTACACATATATAAAGAAATTGAGTGGTAAAGATCCCCTTTGATCATGAATGACCATGGGATTGCACCTAGAAAGGTTGTTTATGGAAGACTAGCAGTCGCCCATTCATACCAGCTTCCCCTCTCTCTGCCACCAATGTTATCCAAAGCAAAGGCTGATACAGTTTGGCACCAGTGACGTCGCAACTTATTTCTATAGAAGAAGTAGTAGTAGTAGTAAATGACTGATACTATTTTATCGATATTGGTAACAAAAAAGATGGGAAGCCAATGTCCACTCCGACACGATTTCAACTCCGTACGTAATCCTGTGGGTGTGTGTATGTATGTATATATATATATATATGTATATTTCAAAATGTAACCACATGTGAATCGTTGACGATTTTCTTCCTCCGTCTTCCTTTCTATTGGACTTTCCTCTGTTTCCGAAGAAGAGCGTCTGCTCGAAACGTTAAACCATCTTTCTTTCCTTTCATGTACCACCTCGCAATGTTTCTTTTTCTCTTTGTTCTTTTTGGGATTTACTATATATATATATATATATATATATATATATATATACAGAGAGAGAGAGAGAGAGAGAGAGAGAGAGAGAGAGATACACATGATCATTCTTTCTAATATTGATATAAAACTAGGAGCTTGAAGGTAGGAGTAAGTCATTTACATCGCTCCGGTACTTGACTGGTACTTATTTTAACGGTCCCGAAAGGAGGAAAAGTAAGGCTGACCTTGGTGACATTTGAACTCAGAATGTAAATAGCCGGCAGAAATGTTGCTAAGAATTTTGACAAATGCGATAACGATTGCGCCAGTTCACTGGTGTACTAAGCTTTTTTTTGTACTATAGGCACAAGGTCTGAAATTTTGAAGGTGGGGGTGGGTTAGTCGATTATATCAACTCCAGTATGAAACTGATAATTATTTGAATTGATCCCGAAAAGATAAAAGGCAAAATCGACCTTGGCGGAATCTGAATCCGGAACGAAAAGCAGAAAGAAATGCCACTAAGCATTTTTTCCAGCGTGCTAACGATTCTGCCTGCATGCCATCTTGACCACCTTAATAATAATAATAATAATAATAATAATAATAATAATAATAATAATAATAATAATAATAATAATAATAATAATAATAATAGTCAAAACGAAGAGCGCGATTTTAGATGTTT
>NC_068981.1:153585757-153591125 GCF_001194135.2 Octopus bimaculoides
AGGTTCCCCCTTCTGTATAAATCATAACATTTCTATAATAATAATAATAATAATAATAATAATAATAATAATAATAATAATGGTTTCAAATTTTGGCACAGGGCCAGCAATTTGGGGGAAGGGGTAAGTCGATTACATCGACCACAGTGCTCAGCTGGTACTTATTTTATCGACCCCAAAAGAATAAAAAACAAAGTCGACCTCGGCAGAATTCGAACTCAGAACATAAATTAAAGTTGCAGCTATTTCTGGAATGTACCTATAATGCATAATTGCTAGCTCAAACCTCAGTAGTTTCCAAAGAAGAAACTACATACAGTTGGACAAATTGTCTGTGTTGACCATCAATTGGATGCAAATGCGAGGCCATCTGACACATGGTGGTGTACTCTAAAACAATGAGGTTGTTTTCTTAGAAGTTCAGAAATCTAGGCTCTTATATGATAAAGATGAATGGTACAATGATATGTTTCCTTTTAAATTTAGGCTTTATGGATTATGAAGTTCGCTCGTGGGAGGCCTTTGGTAAGAAGGGCATTCTCGTTTTACTACAGGTGGCAGAGCGCCCACCTTGGCTTTTCTGTAGAAATATATTTTGTGTTGCAAAATTGGCACAATACACTCATTCTCCACAATAAACACACATTCTTTCTCTTTCTCATCCCTGCCTCTTTCTGTTTCTCTCTCTCTCTCTCCTCCCTCTCTCTCTCTCTCTCTCTCTCTCTCTCTCTCTCTCTCTCTCTCTCTCAAGTACACCACATTCCTCTCCTTTTCTCGCTACCTCTTCCTTCAATTAGCTATTTAACCACATATCATAAAATCAACCTCTTTTTTCCTGTCACTGCTAACACATACACTCTCTCTTTCTTTCTCTCTTTCTCCTTCTCTCTCTTTCTCACCCCCTCTCTCTCCACCTCTCCCTTCAACTAAGTACATGACAGATTCACATATTTGGCCTCACTGTTTTAATATATGCAACGGAAAAACTGCTTAGCTGCAGTCTTCCAACTTCACATTCTGAGTTCAAATGTCACCGGGGTCGACTTTGCCTTTCATCCTTTCGGAGTTAATGAAATAAGCTCCAATTGGGTACTGGGGTTGATGTAATCGACTTTCCTCTCCCTGAAATTATTAGCTTAACATATAGATGATAAAGTGAGAACAAAAATAAGGCAGGAGTTCAACCAAATAATGTGATTGATCAAAATAAACTGTTCAGTCAAATTTTTACACCATGCCTACTGAGGAGGACCAATAATATCGAAACACGTCCGGTGTTGTCAGCGTATTTGAAAAAAATCAAACTCACTCCTCACTGTATTATCCACAGATCATTTTTTACTAATATTAATTTATTTGAATTTCAGGACTGTCTGTCTTGCTTTTCTTGACCATAATTATTATTCAGGCAAATAGTTTCTTCTCCTTATTACGGACGCAATATTAATTAATTAAAACAACTTGGTTCGCGGCACTAAGTGTTCTAGCCTCCTCTTACTAAATAATGTCAGTTGACGGAGACAGGAAAACTGGTGAGTTTACAAGTATTTAAACGGTTGTATAATGATCAATATACGCATATATACGTATATATATAGTTATATATACGATTATTACGTTCTCAAAAACCGTTATCATGTATATATGAACTGCTGTATAAATGGTTATTATGCATCAGAAACAATGTTACATTTGAAATTTTATTAACATTACTAAAAGTTAACAAAATCTGGTGGTACGTAATGTACAAAATATACTGGATTTTGTTTCGTTTTTGCTTTTGTTTTTTAACGTAAAGAATAGCAACTATTTAATGTAAATAAACGACATTGATTCGAGATTAACAAGATGAACACATACAAGAATCTTGTTTATTAGATTATAGTGCAGAGAAAAATATTTAATCGCTGTTTACAACTTAATTTTGTTCATCTGTCATGCGTGAAGTGAAGCTGAAGAAGACATCTTCACGAGTTAAATACTCGACAAACTCCAAAACATCTTAGCGAGTCAATGACTCGGTTACCTCTTAAAAACAAAGTGACAACACTTATAAATAAATAAATAAATAAATAAAAGATGGGGCAACACTTTATAAAATCTCTGCCATTTAATAGCAACCCCAATCCTAATACTTCTAGTTACTTCTTTACTATTTTACCTATTTTTTTTCCATCTACATTAATTCTTTTTTTTTTCCTTTTTTCTTTCTTTTTTCTTTTCTTTTTCTATTTCAATCTGTGTTCAGCTAATTTCGTTCCGGTTTCTTTATTTCTCTATTTTTTCTTCCTCAACATCTCTATTACATTTATGGTCTTCTACCTCTCTTTCTCCCTCCTCCTCTCTCTCTCTCACACACACGCACACACACTCATACACACACACACACGCACACACACTCATACACACACACACACACGTCTATATACTTCAAACTATCTTTCTTTCATCTATTATTTTCTCTCACTCCTACACCCTCTTCCATTTTCTTCCTTACTCTCAGTTATTTCTTTACTCCATACTTCCTCTTCATTCGACATTTATTTCCTTAAGTTTTTATATATTACTTTCCCATCGATACTCTCCGATTCAATATAATTCCGACAATTTAGCATCTTCAGTTGGCACAATTCCACAATGTTCTTGGAACAAAAATCACATTTCACGCATCTTTCGTGATGAACAAATAATTCCTGCTCTTTGTTCATGTTGGCGATGAAGAATGTTACTTTGTCTTGTAGTCTAGTTTACTGTGTAATATTTAAACAGTTTTTAAAAATTGTTATTACGCATTTTTATTAGATATTTTGTCGGTTGTTAATTAAATAAGCACATTGACATCTTGGCTTCACACGGACACAGTGGATTGTAAATATAGAGAAGCTCCAAATAACAAAAATTTCTAAAACCAAAATTATGCATTAAAGACCAGCTCTGCAGATAAAGGGGTAACTTAGCTCCTGATAGAGTCATGGGGGAGCTGTTCTGGCTTTTAATACAAACAGAAAGAATAAAGGAAAAGAATCGATCCAGTAATGTCTTGTACTTTATTTATCGACCTTGGAAATATGAAATGTACATTTGACCTCGATTATTAATACATGACACCTTAACGACAATGCCAGTTGCATTGGAGAGAAGATTAAAATATAACTGGTTCCTGGAAAACCTACACTAATACTTTTGGCTAATGAAAATTATTGCATAACTGACACTGAATTAGAAATTTGTTCTACATTTTGATGTGAGTAGATGAATATATCAAGTGTTCTGTTTATGATAATTGAATATATGAATGTATAATGCATTTTCCAACGGTTTTTCGGTAAACAATCAAATTTCTGTGATTAATCATATTTCGTTGTATTTACGAATATTTTTGTTTCTTTATACTACAATACTGCTATGTTGCTTTTTTTCCAATAACTGCTTAAATAATCAGCAACTTAAAACTCAGAGATTCGATTTAAGAAGCTTGAACTTCAAATAGGATATATACACAAGCTCTGCTTAATATGTTGAGTACATTTTTCCTTGTTTGTAACCACAGTCGTTCAACGATAACATGTATAAAGCGTATTATATTATGAATTAAAGATATGTCTAGCTGTCCCACGAGGTAGCTTGTGTTAAATGTTCCATATTTTCTTTTAACGGTACGCTTGATATCCATTTTCCCGTTTGTTTAATCTACATAGGCGTAAATTAATAGCACGAACTTATTATTGGGTCACTGTGCATTCTCAAGGATTAAATAAATCGCTTGGATGAACTAAAATTGTACTGCCTACGTGTATGTGAATCAGCCAATTCCATAGATGGTGGCATGTATTTAAGCATTCTTTTATATTCCCTTATGAAGCACCCCCAAACGTATTTTCATTATTTTTCTAAAACAGTTGTTATTTCTGAATAGTATACAAAGTGATTGCTTCATTCTAGTTTCCATTCCTGGTTGATTTATATATCACCTACAAATGTTGTCAACAATCACTTAATCGCTGTTGCTTAACTAAGTTAGTGTCTTCAGTTCAACAGCTGCTGATTATGTGATCGATGATAATTTTGATGAATATTTCATGTTTTCTTCATTTGATATTATTTCAGGCTCACACTTCTTGGCTATTTAATTCAAATAGACACAAGTCTTAGCACTATAACTACTTGTTGGATCATTGAGCACTCTCATTAATTAAAATTGTAATGCCCCAATTCTTGTGTGTCTGTGTCTGTGTGTGTCTGTATGTGTGTCTGTGTGTGTACGTGTGTGCGTGCGCGTGGTTTCTTTGTAGACATACATATATGTTCTAGTGAGTATGCACGTACATATTGGTATATATTACTCAAGCCGCATTGTATTGGACTAAATCGGTTATGAATATATGCATGGAGGGATGGACAGTGAGTGGATAAAAGGATATTTGCATGTGTATATGTATGTAAGTATTTCTGAATGATTGAGAGAAAGCAATGTAACGTGTTAGTATTTTGCAGTCATGGACGAATTGCCCCCCGAACTTTCTGAATGGCAACGCCAAACGGAAAATTGTCTTCAGTTTCTTTAGTAGTGTAGTCCGCTTGATAATAAACCATGTCTTATGCGGTCCGCTTTTCAAAAAATATTGCTCGTCCCTGGTACATAATGGTATGAACAAGCGAGTATTTCAGGTGTGTGAGTCCCTAATATGTTTAATATTATATAAAATCAGATATAAAAGGAAAAAAAAACACTAATTTAAGTACAAAAAGATGAATCTGACACATATTTTTTTTGTATTTTCCATTTCAGAGAGCGCCAGTAGTCAAAAGCCGAAGGCAAAACGCGTGCGAACAACTTTTACCGAAGAACAGCTACAGTTTCTACAAGCAAAATTTCAACTGGACAGTAACCCTGATGGTAACGATTTGGAGCAGATAGCAGCCCAAGCAGGCCTCAGTAAGCGAGTCACACAGGTGTGGTTTCAGAACAGCCGGGCGCGGCAGAAAAAGTATCAGCAACAACGAAATAAAATCAATGGGAGCTCACGGACTCTTTCCCCTCCAACGGGAGTTAACTCTAGTATGTTTCCTTGCCCAGCTACTAGTACCTACTTTTGCCACTATGGGGAGTTGATATCAGTCCAGCTCAAGTCTGGTGGTTGGCATTGTAGCCGTTTCCCTTAGGCAGTAGGTGAAATTAATTTGTGATTATAATAATGCTCATTGTAGTAACCGCTAACTGCCTTTCGAAACTCTTCTATAAGGGCTATACAAGCATATTTATATACAGATATATATATATATATATATATATATACGCACATATATATACATGCATATATATAAATATATGTGCGTATATGTATATATATATATATACATGTATATA
>NC_068981.1:153591856-153592358 GCF_001194135.2 Octopus bimaculoides
TAGCCTGAACAGGATAAACTACCCCTATTTTGCAGAGAAAAGTGTAGGTGGCTAGATTTTTCTCTGCAAAATAGGGGTAGTTTATCTTGTTCAGGCTATATTATTAGCATTATTCTGCGATTGAGAATTTAAAATCACTTCTTTAACTTTCTAAGACATCTCAACGCTTCTAAAAGCAAACTTCGTTTGTTTATTTACGTTTGTCGTAATTTGAATTTAATATATATATTAGTACATACATGTATATGCATGTACGTGTACATGTTCATATAAACATGCTTATATATATACAAATATATATACGATTGTATGCATATACATATATTTCATATTATATTTACATACGGTGGTATGTATGAATATATATATATGCACACACACATTTACCTATATCTGTACATGTCCGTGCATATACATATATATGTATGTATATATATATACATGCATACATATATATATATATATATATATATATATATATATATATATATATATATATATA
>NC_068981.1:153594393-153600644 GCF_001194135.2 Octopus bimaculoides
GTGTGTGTGTGTGTGTGTGTGTGTGTGTATATATGTATATAAGTATGTAGTATGTATAATGTATATTTGTATGTATATGTACGTATATATTCACCCAGACAAATGTTTTACGGATGGAAAGCAATATTTTTTTTTCCTTATGGTGGATTAACGTAATAGTTATACTTAAATATACTTCAACATTACCATGGCTTTAAATGGTAATCATAGATAGCAAGAAAGGATAACGTGCGTAAGTACAGAAAGACGTATTTTAAAGGATTTTTCTCGGACAGAAACTGCACCTCTTGGTCTTTCACTTACCTACATAAAATCTTGATAGAATTTTTATAATAGAGCTGCTTCTAATGCATAATTCGAATTAAGGATACGTAGTGCTACAATAACGAATTTGTTAAATAATATTATACGATAACAATATGAACTGTTACAGCAATAAATATATGTTGCAATAACACGTAATAACAATTTTTTTTTATTCTTATGTATGCATTCTGAGCTATGTTAAATTCCGTTAAACTTCGGGTGTCCGAGCTCGCTGTAGAGTATCATTGATTAACTTCTTTATACAAGAACTATGCCAAATATATGTGAGCATATATATATATATATATATATATATATATATATATATATATTCATATACAGATGTGCATACATGCATATATACATGCATATATATATGTATATATGTGTGTGTATGTATATGTGCATTTATACACACACACACACACACACACACACACACATGCACATATATATATTAGTGTGTGCATAAGTATATACATATAAATATATACACACACACAAATACACTGTAGTGTTTGGTTAGGATAGTAATACCATAATACCTGTAATATATCAGGGCTGAGTCAATTTTCCATAATGCCTACCACTTCCCAAAATGGCCTCTCAATTGTCAATATGTTTTCTATTTTAATAAGTCAGTATCTTTGCTTGAAGTCAATACTAACTGTTAACTGGTGTTTGCCTGATTAGAATTTGCTCCTGGCCGAGCTTATAGGGTACTACTTCACGTGACTGATTTAATCGGGATGATCAGTGACACTTTGCTTAAAAACAAATAGCTAAATCGGTTCTAATATATTCAATATAGAATTACGAGAACTTTTAATTAAACTTATCACCACCACCACCCATAGTAAGAGGGGGAAATAGTCTAGAAAGGGGAGACAACCTCAAAATTTTAGTTTTCAAGTCGACGGTTGAACACTTCGTGTCCCGCCAACGCCACAGCACTTTAATCATAATTAGTACACTTAATTCTCTGTTGTTACCGCTACGATGAGTGTGAGTACTGTATAATTACATTTATGTTTAGAACTCCCTCAGTTATAAACCTCTTATGGTGCTAGAGTAGACCACAGGTGTCTTCAAACCAGAATCTGTAATGCTTCTCTGTGCCTTGCTCCTGTATTCGGGACATGGTTATGCTTACAAAGTAAGTCAACATTTTATCTGACTATTGACTCACCGTGCTGATGTATCCATTAATTGGTGACTGCCTATTATCAGCAAGAAGTAAATTCCGTGGCTACGATTTCTATATTACATCCTGTTACACCGACGACAAATTGAAGCGCAATGTTTGTCCGGTTCCACTCTGGTTCCTTATATAATATGAGAAATACGTATTAAAGCAAATATGCTTGCAAGATAGAATAAAATACGTACAAAGGAGATTATAACTTATTTATGTAATAGTATGTAACAAACATTAGGTATACAATACTCGACGCTAGATCTGCCGTTTCAATTCCTAATTTCATAATGTCGAATTTGAACACCTTAAAAATGTGATAAATACTTATTCTGGTGGTGGAATAAATGTATAATAATAAGCCATCTGAAAGTTTCATAATTTTGTCTAAATTAACAGAACAATATCCTGTAAACCAGTCTTCAAAATATCACTGAAGATTTCGTTGATTTATAACGACTCTAGGAAGGATATATCGAAGTAATTTCCTATCCTTTTTCTCTAGGTCTTTGTAGAGATTTGAATTTATCGCAGCAAGCCAATGAAAAACTTCAGTTATACAGAGAAGTCGATGCTTAACATTAGTAAATTTTAGGGACCCAATGAGGAAAAGTTTATGTGGTCGCTGGACCTGTTAAAAATATCAACCAAATCTCACTCTACTATCTTAAAAAAACGTTAGAACACATCGCCTGATAAAATTCTAGATGCGTTACCTCCAGAAAATGCTGGGATGGTCACAATGTTACAATGCCATTGATCATAAATCTGTTACTGATGTTGTTTGTTTGGTTAGGGCTAACTGTATTCTATTTACAAGATGAACGGGGCTAATGTGAGTTTTGAATATTCCCCAGGGACATAACACATTTTTGGTAACTTAGTATAAAACAATAATCCTTAAAGTCAGTTTGTTAAATTAGAGCCACACTAGTTTCCATTGTCGATATTATCCGAAGCGTTTTATCGATTGATGTTGATTGTTTTAGATTTTAACTACTCCTCAGGGTGAGTTTTTTTTTTTTCTGATTGCTTGAATAATCTTAGTCTATCAAAGATTTTACTTTTTAAGATAAATGTTATATATATACATACTTGTATATATATATATATATATATATATATATATATATATATAATGATTAAGCTTGGTTATATAAGTCTTTAGTGTGCAGAACGTCCTCCTGAAGTATTTTCTCTCAGCCACTCTGTTAGTACCCTAATGACTCGGCCAGCAACCTCTCTCTCCCTCTCTCCTCTCTCTCTTTCTTTCTTTCTTTCTTTCTCTCTTTCTCTCTTTTTCTCTCTCTCTCTTTCTCTCTCTTTCTCTCTTGTTTTTATCCCTCTCTCTCCCCCTCTCTCTCTTGTTTTATATTCCTCTCTCTCTCTTTCTTGTTTCTATTTTATTCCTCTCTGAGAAACTTTATCGTAACAAAACCTTAAATATGTCGCTAAGTTGTTTCTTTGTTTACTATAATATTACTTATTGTTATTTCTAATAGATTCTATGTTAGAAATAGAAATGAAACTTTAATATACTTACAGCTCATTCTGGGAGGTTAATTTTTCTTTTATTTGATAGCTCAAGTTGGAATGATTGATCATTGGCTCTTGGGGACCCTCCAAGAATGCAGAGGTGGCATGGCTGGATGAGGTTAGTACGGTTAAATGTTTAGTTTGGATTTAGAGATATATAGGAGTTTAGTGAATGACAAATTAGTTACAATTTACATTCATTTCAACTGATTCTTGGCTCGTAGCTTGCCAAAGCGCTAGTTTCACACAACTAAACAAACCGTTCATAGTTTGTACCCTACCTCAGACGATGTGATGTGTCAATGATGAACACAATGTTCAATACCTCGTGTGATTTGTTGAAGATAAACACCAGGTCTCTTGGGGAGATGTTTAGGCTTCGTGCTTGCTCGAATAAAACAAAGGAGGACTCTCCACTGTATCTTCGCTCCAAGAATATATACTACGTACGAAGCAGCTACACGATCACAAGTCGTCACCGTCGACTCAATACTAAATATTATTACTATAGTAATACGTAATACGTAATACGTAATAATTAAAGATGGAAGGCAACTGGACTTTTCTGAGTTCAAAGATTACTCTTGTTTTCACTCCTCCAAAGTTGTTGATGTTTCGTCCCCAGCCAGCTTTGATTAACTGAACATATTCTTTTCTTTTATTCTTTTACTTGTTTCAGTCATTTGACTGCGGCCACGCTCAAAGGGTGTTAGTCGAATAAATCGACCCCAGGACTTATTCTTTGTAAACCTGGTACTTATTCTTTCGGTCTCTTTTGCCGAACCGCTAAGCTACGGGGATATAAACACACCCGCATCGGTTATCAAGCGATGGCGGGGGGACAAACACAGACACACACAAATATATACATACATACATACATATATATATATATATATATATATATATATATATATATATATATATATATATATATATACGACGGACTTCTTCCAGGTTCCTTCTACCAAATCCACTCACAAGGCTTTGGTCGGCCCCAGGCTACAGTAGAAGACACTTGCCCAAGGTGCCACGCAGTGGGACTGAATCCGGAACCATGTGGTTGGAAAGCAAGCTTGGTCAAAGGTTTCCACAAAGTGATCATCCATCTTTCCAAACATTGTCCAGCAAGGTGTATCGAGTCGCTTTTTCCAGCAGGTTAACGTGTCACGTAGACATTCCTTCAACAGTTCGATAATGTTGGTGAAACCAACTCCTAAATTAATAAAATAATTGATTAAAATAATTAAAATATTTAAAATAGTTGATTAAAATAATTGATAAAATAGACTGCAATATTAAACCGGGGTTGGTTTTATCTATTCAGCCTATCTCTTTAAAACTGGTTTATCACTTAGTGAAATGGGATTCCATTCTTGGCAGATTGATAATCATTAAAGTATTGGACAAAATATGTTGCAGTATTTAGTTACAACCTTTTACATTCTGAGTTCAAATCCTAACAAGTTCGACTCGGCCCTTCCTTCTTCAAGGGATCACTAAAATAAAGTACCAGTCAAACATTAAGATCAATTTAATCAACTAACCCCACTCCCAAGTTCGTGAGTTTGTGCCTACGTTACAAACCATCACTATAAGTATTTATAAAGAGAGATAGATTGGCGCGAACGGTAGAGCATTGGTCTAGTCAATTGATTTATAGACTGTTCTTCTTTCCCATGTGGTCCTGTACTCGTGCTAGAAATAATTATTATAAATGTTTATATAACTTTACAATATAAAATTTGACAACAATTATATATATATATATATATATACATGTATAAAAACAGACACATGTATATATTTGGAAAACTTTGAAATGTAATATTTTGTGTACTCGATGAACTGATTCTCATACTCTGGTTTCGATTCTCGAAGTAAACCATTTCATTCAAGTCATGAATACTGTAATGCAACCTCCTAAGTTCATTTTCCACTTTGCAGTGTAAAACAAATATGTCGTTGTTCTGCTGTGTATATACTTTCATATGCCGACGAAAGGGCATAGGGAAATAAGTACAAAAAAATATTTTTTAATGTATAAGTGTGAGATTGCGTGATGTTTGTGTTGAAAGGGAAAAGAGAACTATACATATATATATATATATATAGGTTCATTGATATACGTTTGTATCTATGCAATATAGAGTTTGTTATATGTTGGGAGTGTAAAGTTCATTGATTCCCTTATATAATTTTCTTTTATATTTTCGATTTTGTTAATTTTACATGTCTATATGTGTTTGCACCAATATATGTATGTATGTATGTATGTATGTATTGCATGCAAACTGAGAATCATGGCGGTTATATTCATAACTAATGACCAGTGCTAAAAACACGCGCGCACAAGCACACGCACACACACACATATACACACATCTATGTATATGTGTGTGTGTAGGTGCGTGCATGCGTGTGTGTGTGTGTGATTATTCAGTTTTATTTCCAGATTTCTTGCCAATAGAGAAAGATCTAAGGCTCCTTCATTGGAATTTCAACAACAGTGAGGGTATTTTTGTATGTATGTATGCATGTATGTATGTATGTATGTATGCATGTACACGTGCATATTTGTATCTGTTGTTTTATATATGTATTCTCATGCATATAGTTGCATATCTAGACATGCTCATATATACTTATATGATAAATGTCTAGAAAGTTTTACAGATTTTTACTATTCCAATGATGGCTTGGATCTGTAATCTTCGAATCAGCTTTCTCCTTTCTGGTTTTGAGAATCCTAATTTCTCCAGATTGGTATTTAGGCAGTGTGTTACATACCCCGGTGCCCCAATAATTACAGGTATAAACCTGAACTTGTAATCTGGATAGAGTAACTGCAGATCTCCCAATAGCTCATTTATGTATGTATGTATGTATGTATGTATGTATGTATGTATGTATGTATGTATGTGTACACACACACCCACGAAAGAAAAAATTGGTTGTGATTTCGAAGATTCAGGTTGCTCGCCATCACGATGCTTCTTTCTTCTTTCAATAAGGGGAAGAAAGTTGGCCTGCTCACCTACCAGCGGAGTGGCGTCATTCGAAAGCTACAATGATGCAAAGTGCATTGTGAACAGCGATGTATAACAACATCTAATATTCTGGTCGGTCATATGATCATGTGATATGTACATTTTCACACACACATACACACACACACTCATATACACACATATACATATATGCATGCACACGT
>NC_068981.1:153600714-153603586 GCF_001194135.2 Octopus bimaculoides
ATATATATATATAAAGACATATACATACATGTTTATGCATGCATGTTTACGTGTGCATGCATATATGTATATGTGTGTATATATATATATATATATATATCAATATTTTCAGAATGAGACAAAAAACTAAGGCTGTGAATATTTTAGAACATTTATAAATAGGTCTTACAGCTGTTTCCAGGAGACGGTGTGAGAAGATGGTTGAGCAATAGTTAATTTAGTTAAGATATGAAATAGAGAGTGAAGTGGAAAAATGAAAATAGACGTGAGATATGCAGGGATATTGCATTTGTAGATCCATTATTTAGGTAGAATGGTATACATATAAGATTCCAATAGTATTTAGAATTGGTGCCGGGTCAATCACCATAACAATAACCAGAGCAACCTATTCGACATAACCATGGGATCATCTGATTCAGCTCAGATCACTGACTTGGACTATATATATACTACATCAGCTCCATATACATTTCCCTAACATCAAGGGAAGCCTATACAGGGACGACGCTTTACTAATTACCAAATGCATAAATAAATCTTCCTTAGAAAGAACTAGAAAGGAAATACATAAATTCTTCTTCAACCTAAGCCTATCTATCACATTCGAAAACGCTCACAAAACTGCTAACTTTCTTGACGCAACTCTAAACCTATCAACTTCCCAATACTTCCCTTATCACAAACCTGATCAATATCTTAAATGCCGTAACATCCACTCCAATCACCACAAATCCACTTTCAATGACATAGTCAAGGGCATCTCAACCTGCATATCCGACCTCTCTTCCACTAAGGAAATTTTCAATAATCACGAACCATATTATAATCAAGCACTCGCCGCTATCGACTGTTCCCAACAAATAGAATATATTCATAACACCAGGCTCAAACAATATATATCTCAAATCACATCTCAAACACGCACCAACCATCACAATCGCAACCAACCACACACACTCGGACGCTCTATTCTGTGGTACACACCCCCATTCTCACTTAACGTTAAGAACATAGGTAAATCCTTCTTTAAAATACTAGACTCTAACTTCCCTCGGCAACATAAATATCATTCTATCTTTAATCGATCCACCCTGAAACTATCTTAATCTACCCCACCCAACTTCGAATCTATTGTAGCAGCCTCTAATAAGCAAAAGCTTTATCTTCACTATCAAAACTCACATAATTACAACTCTAGCCATACGAACACTCAACACACACACATCTCCAGCACAGATACCCTTACATTAGACCACAACCACAACCCAACCCATCCTGCTGACACTTCCCAGAACACCACCACAATCTCTACCACCCTTACAAATAGTACAATTAATAACAACAATAGTAATAATAGCAATGATGGTAATGATAACGTTAATAATACTAATAATCTAGAATCTTCTATCCCCTTCTCTAACCTCTCTGACGATATTACCTCCTCTATTCCCGAACACATTCCCCAAAATTCACCTAATTGTAATTGCCGTCCTGGAACCATCTGCCCGTTACAAACCCATTGCAGAAGATATAATGTAATTTACAAATGCACTGTCCTTAATCTATTACACAACTCTACAGCCATATACATAGAATCAACCAAAAATTTTAAGCAACGATATGCCGCTCACCTCCATTCTTTTAGATACGATAAACATAGTAAATCTACAACACTCGCCAACCACATACATCATCTCAAAAATACAAATATACCCTATACTCTATCATGGCCCATACTGGATTCAGGGTTTCCCTACCGAGGTCAACGCTCAACCTGCAAGCTTTGCCTGAAGGAGGCACTTCAAATATTAAAGCACGACTATCCAGCACTACTAAATAAACATAATGAGGCACTAAGCACATGCAACCACCGCTTTTTTCGCACATACAGATACACGTATATATGGATGTGCATGTGTACATATACATATGAGTATGAGTTGTATATGTAGATATTGATATGTATAAATATCAGTATAAATATATATATATACATGTCTAATATATGCATCTGTATACATCTTCACATATATTTTCTTCTACTACTAAGCACTGACCTGTCCAACCACCTAATCTATATTCCTAAATTCTTCATTCCACCATATTACTACCCCTCTCTCTGCCCCATCACTTAGACTCTATCACTACCTAACTGACACTCCTTCACCTTTTACACTATTATACCTCTCTCTCTCTCTCTATCACCCCCATTCCTTCTATCTGACACTCCTTTATTCTTTACATTATCATCTTTTTAGAGTCTAATATCTTCCTCTCTCTATCACCACAAATCCACTTTCAAGTTATCTTGACTGGCCACTAACTGGTACACTTTTCCTATCTTCATCTCTTTATTATCTCTCCCTTGTTTTTCTTTTTCCCTTTTTTTCTCTTTTCTTTATTCCTCTCTTCCTGTTTTCGATTTGACCTTACAAATACATTCCCTACTTTTAGGTCACCTTAAATAAAAACCCCGATTCAATAGCACGGTATACAAACTCTATACTTGGAATGCTCAATTTTAAATACTATTGGAATTTACTCACAAGGTATTGGAATCTTATATGTATACCATTCTGCCTAAATAATGGATCTACAAATGCAATATCCCTGCATATCTCACATCTATTTTCATTCCTCCATTTCACTCTCTATTTCATATCTTATTTAAATTAACTATTGCTTAACCATCCTCTCACACCTTCTCCGATTAGGGGATATAATAAATATCCTGGAAACGGCTGTAAGACCTATTTATAAATGTTCTAAAATCTTTACAGCCTTGGTTTTTTATCAACCCTATCAACTCGTTTCTGATATATGTACGTATATCCTCTTCCTCTTCCTCCTCCTCCTCCTCCTCCTCCTC
>NC_068981.1:153603953-153604559 GCF_001194135.2 Octopus bimaculoides
ATATATATATATATATATATATAACAGCTCCAAAAAGCTGGGATTACTATCAATAAGTGACGAGTCAATCGTTGTAACCTTTGTACTGATACAGTCATTCATACAGACGGAGAGAAAAAATAATGAAAACTAACGGGCAACTAAAAAGGCAAAGACATATGAGAGAACAGGCTAGGGATAGAATAACAGAAGAATAAAAATGAGAATAGACGCAGATTCTAAGGAAGGCAGAACAGTGTGTGGTAAAAAACATGTTTCGGTGTTCAGAAGGTTGAAGTTATGCAGTTTGTTATGCAATGAATGTCTTTACAATTTACAATGTAGTTGGCTCTGTTTAGCCTCTTTGACGTGGCTTTTCACGTTTAGTATCGTTTCGCATTTTGCTTTCCTTCGCCCCTTCTACCTTCTTCCTTTTCCTCTATTCTTCTCTCTCTCTCTCTCTCTCTCTCTCTCTCTCTCTCTCTCTCTCTCTCTCCTTCTCTCTCTATCAGCTGTCTCTCTGCCTTTCCCTCTTTTATTCTTGATCATTTTATATCTTCCTCGTTCTTTTCTTTTGTTTTTCACTTCCTCTTCCTCTCTCTGTCTTTCTCTCTCTCTCTCTCTCTC
>NC_068981.1:153605873-153606571 GCF_001194135.2 Octopus bimaculoides
TATATATAGATAGATAGATAGATAGATAGATAAATAGATAGATAGATAGATAGATAGATAGATAGATAGATAGATACATACATACATACATACATACATACATACATACATACATACATACACACGCACATATACATACATGCATGCATACATACATACATACATACATACATACATACATACATACATACATACATGCACAGACTACACGCATGAAAATAGTTCGTACTTTACACACATGGGTTATATGTGTATATACCCTACACAATCGACGTATATACATACTGTGCGTGTCTTGCATTGTCTTGATAAAAGTACGCCAACGAGCATATATCACGTATGAAAATTACATTTGAATATTTCTAAACGCATATGCATGCACACTTATGAGTATATAAATACACACATACAACCATACACATGCATAGAAAGACATATATAGAAACATACACGCATATTTTTACTTAGACGGAGGTTATCATCATCAGCTTAGTGTTGTTTTCTATCGTTCGTAAGCCTCTTTAAATAAATATGCAGGTATATATGCATATATAACTACACACGCACACAACACACACATGCATACACATACAAACACACATATATACATATGTGCATCTATAAATATATATATACGCATACACACACACACATATATATATGTGTATACCTATATATATAAGATCGGAAGAGCGTCG
>NC_068981.1:153607593-153610672 GCF_001194135.2 Octopus bimaculoides
ATATATATATATATATATATATATATATATATATACATATGTATGTGTATGAGTATATGTGTAAGTATATATGTATATGTGTGTGTTTGTGTTTGTGTGTGTGTACACATATATGTATGCATATATGTGTGTATGTGTGTGTGTATGTGTCTGTCTGTCTGTGCGTGTATGTGTGCGTGTATGTGTGCGTGTATGTGTGCATGTGTATATGAGAATTGACAGTAATATACGGCATTACAGATAAATACTATTGATGGGACGACTGTGTACTCGAAACGGTTTATCTCTTCAATAGTCGGGAACCCACTTTTAGAAGGGATTTGGGCTCTTGTGCAAGAATATTACATCTGGGCACAGATCAGCAATAGATTTAATCGACTCTGGTGTTTGTTTGACAGGCATTTTCTTTTGTCGACCCCAAAAGAATGAAAAGCAATGTTGGTTACGGTAGAATTAGAACTTAAGAACCGGAACAAATATTGTTTATTGTAAATAAACACATTCAGTACATGCTTTTCCAATTCTTTCACACCCATATATATACATATACATTTCTATACATGTGTGTGCATGTGTGTGTGTTTGTGTGTGTAGATATATGTATACATATGATTGTATGTACACGTACACACACACACACACACACACACACGCACACACACTCACACACACATATATATATATATATATATATATATATATATATATACATATATATAAAACAAGATATAAATAATGGTCATTATATATTTTTCCTATATTGAAGTAAATTTGGCCAAATTTACTCCAATAAAGGACCCTTATTTCTACTTTGTCTTGTATATCACTCTGTGTAAAAACCAGTTTGACTGGAGCGCAACCACAGATTTACAACATAGAATGGTGATGAACTATAACCTAGGACTCTGCCATAAGAAAACTTGGGGTTCTTTACTAATCTAAACAATATCGTTAGCCTGGTGTTCAAACAGAGAGCTTATGAAATATTCTGCTCAGATTGATAAACCCTTACCAATAACTGTTTTACATAAGTCTATGTCCGGTCATAGAATGACCAATGGTTTCACATCCACAAAGGGCTTAGCCCCATAGACGTCTTCGGGTTTAGAGTCTGACGAGACGTCCATGAGGTTGAGCCCTTTATGGATGCGAAACCATTGGTCATCGGACATAGGCTTAACTACTTATAAATACATTATTGCTCTATGCTGTAGAGTGCACTTCTATTTCAGATACATTGATTGTGTGTGTGTGTGTGTGTGTGTGTGTGTGTGTGTGTGTGTGTGTGTGTGTGTGTGTGTGTGTGTGTTTGTGTTTGTATGTATATGTATATATATTATTATTATTATTATTACTACTACTACTACTACTACTACTACTACTACTACTACTACTACTATTACAGAATATATCTACAAATTTTATCCAACAATGTATAAAATAGATAGATGTAAAAAAAAAACATTCTTTTTAATATATGTGTGTGTTTTGGGTGAGTCTAATATACACAAACAATAAGCAGACAGACAAATTGACAGTCCCACTAAAATTCTCTCTTCACTCACATTTTCCGACAGACTTTCATTTATGGCTGCTCAAAATGAACATCAACCACATGAGTTTCACCAGCATGAGTGTATTTGTAAAGACCTTGAACATAACCTTTACAAACACACTCATGCTGGTGAAACTCATGTGGTTAATGTTCATTTTGAGCAGCCATAAATGAAAGTTTGTCGGAAAATGTGAGTGAAGAATAAATATATATATACATACATATATATATGTGTGTGTGTGTGTGTGTGTGTATCTGTATGTAAATATATTTACGTGTGTATATACACACATGACTGACGATACAAGGTGGACTCTTTCATTATCATTGCCACCATCAAATCATACAATACGTAAAAGGTTACGACCTGATTTATTTATATATCACTCAAGTAGTATCTACATTACTAGTTGAATGAATCTTATTGACTTTATTATATAAATAATGATCCCTATCATAGATTTCATTTTTATTGACTTTTAAGACAAGGTGGGGTATGAACTCACAATCCAAACGGACATAACTAAATAAAGCATTTGATCATTATTCTGACGATTATGTTAGCTTCTTAAGGCGGCGAGCTGGCAGAAACGTTAGCACGCCAGGCGAAATGCTTAGCGGTATTTCGTCTGTCTTTACGTTCTGAGTTCAAATTCAGCCGAGGTCGACTTTGCCTTTCATCCTTTCGAGGTCGATAAATTAAGTACCAGTAACGTACTGAGGTCGATGTAATCGACTTAATCCCTTTGTTTGTCCCCTCGATGTTTAGCTCCTTCTGAGCAATAAAGAAATAAGTAACGTTAGTACATCAGGCAAAATTCTTAGCAGCATTTTATCTGTCTTTACATTCTGAGTCCAAATTCCGCCGAGGTTGACTTTGCCTTTCATCCTTTCGGGGTCGATAAATTAAGTACTAGTCGGTACTGGGGTCGATATAATCGACTTAATCCCTTCCCCAAAAATTTCGGGCCTTGTGCCTAGAGCAGAAAAGATTCTGTTAGCTTCTTACCCCTTATAGCAAAAGCAATAATATAAATATTGCTTTCAAATTTTTGGTACAAGGTCAGAAAACGGGATAAATCGATTACATCAGCCCAAACTTGTTCAACTGGCACTTATTTTATCGACCCGAAAAGGTGAAAGATATAGTTGAGGAAATGCCATCAAGCGGTAACGATTCTGCCAACGCGCTGCTTTAGATAATGATATAAACACTACAAATAAGTAACAGTTGAGCACTGAGATCGATCTAATCGATTCACCCTTTCTCAAAATATTGCTGGTTTTGTGCCAAATTCTGAAAGCCATGTAACATGCATACCATATAGATAGATAGATAGATAGATAGATAGATAGATAGATAGATAGATAGATAGATAGATAGATAGATAGATAGATAGATAGATTCTGGGTTGGACAAAATAATGGAAACATTAAAATTTCAAGCAAATTTATTTTAATATGGGGTAGGACTGCCTTTGGCTGTAATTACAGCTTGAATTCAACGATGTATGGACTCATACA
>NC_068981.1:153611311-153616282 GCF_001194135.2 Octopus bimaculoides
TTTGGCTGTTTTCGTTACACTAGCGCCTGCTATAACAGCACCAATAATTTGACCTCTTTGAAAGTCCGATAGATCTATCATTTTAATGAATTTTAATTACCTTTTTCTGATGATATCTGAAAAGAAACAGCAATTTTAGCAAAACATATTAAGCAACACTAATAATAAATCAAGAAACATAAAAATAAACAAGCTTTTGACGGTTTTATAGATATTTTAAAATTATGATGCTAGGCTGCTAGGTGTTTCCATTATTTTGTCTAACCCCTGTATATATATATATATACATATAGCTATACATACATACATACATACATTCAATCACACGTACATGTATACACTTACACACGTACATACAGATATATATATATATAGATATACATACTTATACTTACATAGACACTCAGACATGTACTCTTGTTCTCTCTCTCTCTCTCTCTCTCTCTCTCTCTCTATCTATCTATCTATCTCTATCTTCTCTCGTTCTCACTCACAAGCAATCATTTCCCCTGTTTCACAACTTCCTTTTCTCTCTTTGTTCTCTTGTTAGTACGAGAAATACATACATTCTTTCCCTTAAAATTTGAATCGGACAATCGTAGTCCTTAAATTTTACATACAAATATTTTGCACTTTAGATTAACAGAATGAAGCAAGCATGTACAAATATATGCATATATATATATACAACTACAAATATATGCATACATATACAACCGTGCCGTGCACATAATAAGCACATATAACAGAAGCACACATGTAGTATATAAATATATACAAGCGCATTTGAACAAACTCATTTTGACCAACGTACTATACTCTCCACACAATCCCATATTTTGACTAATGCATTCACTTCATGCAAACACAAACGCATACCTATGCAAACACTTTCCTATGAAAACAGGGTAAATAGACAAACACACGCATTTACACCTTAAACTATTATCCACATAACGTTTCTAAAGACAAGTGTTTTAATATTTCTGTATTTTAAGCAGATATTTTAGAATCAGTTTCATTGTTAACTTACGATAGAGGTTCACATAATATTTTAACCGCAGAATACTTCCCCAGTAAAGTGTTTCTCTCCTTCATTTATTCATATTATCATTTCAATTCTCGTTATAATTTATTTTACTAAGTTTGTTTCCATACATCTCCCTGTTCAATTTATATTTTTACAGTTGTTTATTAGTAATTTTCTTTAGCTATTCTTAAAATAAAGTTAAAAAATTAAAATAAAAATTTTAAATAAAAAATATCATTACTAGTATCCAATTTTATAAAATATCCAATTTTATAAAATTACATATTTTATGACGGTTATTTTTTCTGTACTAAGTTTTTTTTTTAAATTGTTGTTGTTTAAGCTACTCAACTTTAAATTTTCTTGCGAAACTCACTGGAAATTCTATGATTAAAAAAACTCATACACTTTACATGCTTCCTTAGAAAGTAAACTTCTGTCTTAAAGTTTTACTAGCGTAGTACCTGTCAAAAATAACGGAGTTTATCTCTGTCTTACCGCTGTAATTTTATTCTTTATGCTCCAAACCTTGCTCCATTTTCTTCTTGCGATTCATTTTTGATTGCTGGCCTTATTATTTGCCTCACTTGCTAACAAACTACTGGCAATTCCTCTTTTTCTCGCACTGCCAATGTCCCACTATCTATCTAATCGCCTTCTATTATATTTTCTTTCTGTTTTCTACCTTTTCCTGCACAGCCATTGCATTCTCCTTCAACATTTCTGTACCGAAACAGAAAAAGAAGCCAGTAAATAAAAAGGGGACACGTGACTTGGCGTTTTATATAGAGGGCTTAGTGGTCTTACTCCCATTTTCAGAGCAAACATTAGCAATTTATTATTAATATATTTATTTTTCCAGATGAAGATAAATTACTAGAATCATTAAAGCATCCAGAAATTCTTCCGTATTTAGTTACCCTTTTGTGCGTTCTCAGTTCAAATCTCTACGAGCCGAACTTTGCCTTTCATCGATAAGATAAAATACCAGTAATGTACTAGAGTGTATATAAGCAACTATATCTCCCCTAAGATTTTGCCAAAGTTACAATTCACTTACTTCTTAGTTAGGCAAAAAAAGGGTCAGATTTGTAAGCAAAGAAAGAAATGAGATTTGTTTCTTTTATTAGACTGTAGCCATGCTATGGACCCCCCTTCAAGGGTTTTAGTCGAGTGCCTATTCCATCTGTCTATCTTGAAGCTATGATTTTTTTAATGTTAAATGCCGAAACTCAACACGCAATCTTATACCAGTAAACACACACACACACACACATGCATACGTACACACATACGCGCATGTTTAACTTCGTTGCTTTTTTTTAAGAATATTACTTACATGAGTGAAATAAGTTTTTTCTGTTGCTACTTTTGTTTAGCCCTCGGTCAGCCAGCAGATTTACGATGATCAAAGTTCTTTCTATGGCTATGACCATTTCTTTTTTGGATAGATAGATAGATAGATAGATAGATAGATAGATAGATAGATAGATAGATAGACAGACAGACAGACAGACAGACAGACAGATAGATAGATAGATAGATAGATAGATAGATAGATAGATAGATAGATTGACTGATTGATAGATTGATTGATTGATTGATTAATACATACATACATACATACATACATACATACATGCATACATACTTAGATGACTGCATTTCCAATATGTCTCTTTTAAAGATTATGGTGTAACTTGAGATTTGTTTCTTTTCTTGGCTGCTATTTTTAGAAAACCGAACGACAGTGAAGAAGTTCCCTGTAGTTAATAGTCCACGGATTCTTAGAGATATAACTGGCTGCAAACTCCAAGGCTAATTCTATAGAGACGGGTTGCATTTTGTCAAATCATTGTCAAAATGATTTTGGCAAAATGATTGACAAAACGATTTTGTCAAATTATTGATAAAATGGAGGAAATAAATTGGTAAAATTTTCTGGACAAATTGTGCAAGAAACGAACGAATATATCAAAGGGCATATATTGATAGAGAAAGAAATATATTTCTTGACAATAATATAGTAAAATGATCGACTCAAACTTCTATTTAA
Organism: Octopus bimaculoides; assembly: GCF_001194135.2. Taxonomy (NCBI): domain Eukaryota; kingdom Metazoa; phylum Mollusca; class Cephalopoda; order Octopoda; family Octopodidae; genus Octopus; species Octopus bimaculoides. The sequence goes on from NC_068981.1 coordinate 153,614,398, forward strand.
AACAAACGGGTGTGATTTGAGGAAGATGTGGCTGCTACTTCTATTACCGACTAGGATTATATAGAAGCGCTCTCTCTCTCTCTCCCTTTTTCCTTCCCTCTTTACCACCTCTGTCTCCTTTCCTCTCCCTCTTTCTCTCATTTAGGGGCTGATGACTTAAGAGGTGACTGGAAACCGAAATCGGATCGCAAACTTGACTTGCTTGAAGCTTACCCCTGCAGCCTTAATATCAGTGGTTCTCAACCATTTTTTACCTATGGACCCCTTTGATTCCTATTCTACCCGAATGAACCCTTCTAACCATTCGTTGCTTAAAAAAAATCATATGACATTTTTATAATTAGATATTATTAGGAATTGTAAAAAAAAGAAATTGTTAAAATATTTTGTGTATTTTTAAAAGTATAATCAATTTATTGCACATAAATTTGAATAGCAAAATCTTATATGAACCCCCAAGAGTCTTAGAGACCCAAGATGAAAGCCACTGCTTTATATGGTTGCTCAACCTACTAGAAATAATCTTTTATCTTTTACTTGTTTCAGTCATTAGACTTCGGCCATGCTGGAGCACCACCTTGAAGAATTTTTAGTCGAATGAATCGATCTCCGTACTTAATTTTTTGGATAAGCCTGGTACTTATTCTATCGGTCTGTTTTGCCGAACTGCTAAGTTACTGGGACGTAAACATACCAACACCGGTTGTCAAGCGTTGGTGGGGGACAGACACAATCACACACACACACACACACACACACATGCATGTATGTATGTGTATATATATATATATATATATATATATAGTCCACCTAGTGGTCTCCTTTATATATACATATACAATAATCCTTTGAGATCTCAGATATCTTTTCTGAATCTCCTTGATTCTTTTAATGTGCTTGTTCTCTGGTATTAAATTGATATTAATTAATATCCAATTTTTTACCCTACTGTTTTATATATATATACAATGGGCTTCTTCCAATTTCCGTCTACCAAATCCACTCAAAACGCTTTAGTCGGCCTGAGGCTATTGTAGAAAACAATTGCCTAACGTGCCACTCAGTGGGACTGAACCTTGAATCATAAGGTTATAAAGCAAGTTTCTTATCACACAGCCACGCCAGTGCCTAGTGTCTAAATTTCTATCAAACCATACTTTTAATATCTTATAAAAAGGAAAAGAGATTATTCAGTTTAATCTTTGATGTATAATGCCTGAAATAAAAGACGGGATGGTCATGTGTTTACTCATAGCTCTACTCGAATGAGCTGACCTTGGGCTAAACAACAACCACTACAACCGCAACAACGGCGTTTGGCACATTCGTGAAGGTAAAGTGAAATAGTGCTCGTCCGTTTATTGGATGCCAATAGCCAGAAGGCGGTAGTTTCGTCAATTAAATTGTAAGTAGTTATAAGACATTCTTCAAGTAAACAAAACCAGCGATTACGTCATACAGAATAATTACCAAGCTAAACATTATCTCGTTTAGCTTCCGGCCATGTCCTGCAGGATTCGAACATGGGATGCTGTAAGAGTAGAACGGATTTGGGAAGAGAGGATGGAGGATAGAGATAGTTTGGTTGAGGAAAGCGAGTAAAGGTGTAAGGAAAACGGGGGGGGGAGAAATGACAAGATGAGAAAGCGAGGGAGAGAATGTTAGAGAGTAAGTGTATGATTAAATGAAAGATAGAGTGACAGTATCTGAGAGAGAGAAAGGGGGGAAAGAGCGAGAGTGGTGCTCGAGGCAATGGTTTGGAGGTAAGTTTGTCTGTCTCGAGGTTATACAGGGAGAAAAAAATGCTCCTCTGGTCTTAAGTCTGTAGTCACTTCTTTTTCATCGTTTTCTGAACTGAACGCAGTAAGAACAATAACAGCAGCAG
>NC_068981.1:153618129-153618941 GCF_001194135.2 Octopus bimaculoides
ACACACACACACACACACACACACACACACACACACACACACACACACAAACACGCATACACAAACAGGCAAACACGAAAACTCGTACACACACACATACACGCAAACACACACACACACTCAAGCACGCACACACAAACATGCATACACACACACATATAAACACGCACACATTCAAACACACACACACACACACACACACACACACATACACACATACGCACATGCTTTCACACACGCGCGCACATTACTGAGCCTAACATATCCAACTCATTCATATCTTGACTGCCAGTCCTCTTTTAATCAATATGTACAACTACAACAGAAGATTGGGTATTTCCAGTTAATTTCCCCTCTAATCTCTTCCCCCCACCCCTGATCTCTTTGTCTTACTGAATGAGATGGATGCGGAGGCGGCGGCAGGGTTGGTAGTGGTATTGGTGGTGGTGGCGTCGGTGAGTGGGTGGTGACAGCGTTTGTGATGGATTCAGTTCCAATTCTCAATTCCCAGCCGAAAGTATATTATTATTATTATTACAGCAGCAATTCTCGATACTGTAAAAACCTGTTATCAAATAAAAATGATGTTTTCTGATTATGGTAACCTTGAATTGATTCTTAGCAGCTTCATATAAGAAAGTCTTCGATCATATATCCTACTCTGCTGATTCAGCAGAACCATAATAGATCAACTAGGAAGAGAGAGAGAGAGAGAGAGAGAGAGAGAGAGAGATAGAGAGATTGAGATTGAGAGAGAGTGAGAGAGAGAGTTATAAAGGTAGATATACATGAAGTACCGTAATGACTATATA
>NC_068981.1:153621389-153621988 GCF_001194135.2 Octopus bimaculoides
TATATATATATATATATATATATATATTTATATATATATATTATAAATATATGTCTATATATAAGTCCTTATACATATGAATATATAATTATATATGCTTGTATGCATGTGTCTATGTATGTATATTTACACGTGTATATATATAGATAGATAGAGAGAGAGAGAGAGCGAGGGAGAAAGAGATATCATTACTATATATGTGCGCTTTCATTAATATATATACAGTTTCTTATAAATATGTGTCTAAAGGTAATATAATTATGTGCAGAACCTGGCATCATGCAAGTTTTTAGAGACATATCAGCGATGTTAGTAGAAGTGTAACTTTATTAGAAATGGTCGTGAAAGAACGGTTTTATTATTCTACGATACTTTAAATTCTTAGTTAACTTATGAATAAACACGTATACATGATATATATATATATATATATTGCATGCCGCTACCTGCATTAATTATATATATATATACTATATGATGCTATACTATAATGCACTATACTATACTGTACTCTGTAATGTACTATACTATACTATACAAATCTCTTATGATAGATGCATGGCTAGATATTTTATAAACTATTAAATTTGAACCATTAC
>NC_068981.1:153623561-153624363 GCF_001194135.2 Octopus bimaculoides
TTTTTTTTTTTTTTTCAATGTTTTGACGCATAACGAAAAAAATAAAAGGCTAAAAGACTGAAAAGAAGCTAGACGAGACTGAACTGGGTCAATGGTACCTTTCTAAAAAGAAACTATTTCAATAAATATAAAAAAAAAAAAATAAAGAAACTATTGATAGATTTTCAAGTATAATTCTACTACTACTGCTACTACTACTACTCCTACTACTACTCCTACTACGACTACATCAATTGGTCGGAAAATGTTTTGCAGCTCATGGATCAATGAAATGCTTATTATAAAACATAGGCACAACGATGTCTTTATGCAAACTTAGCGTTGGTCAGAGGACGCCTCCCCAGCCCAGAACAGGTTGAAAACATTGCATTAACAACCAAACTGGGTAAAAGATAATTATATAACAAAGAATGTGTTTACCTCATTTTCTTTTTCTATTCTGTCTAGGTCATGGTTATTTGTGGTTAGTGTCAGGATACACAGCAAGGTGTGTCGAACAATATGTATGTCTATAGGGAATGATTCAAATAACTTATTTATTCATATTTATTTAAATTGCTGTTATTTAACACCCTTGTTAGAGCTTGTTCACCTATTAAATTTAAAACATCCTATGTGTGTATGTATGTATGCGTATGTATGTGTTTGTATGTATTAATCAGTATCCATATGTGTGTGTGAGTGTGTGTTTGCATATATATATATATATATATATATATACATATATATATATATATATAAATAAATACACATATATGCATATATATATATATGTATATACACACACACACATACATATATA
>NC_068981.1:153625010-153627920 GCF_001194135.2 Octopus bimaculoides
CGTGCGTAAGTGTGTTTCTATTTGTGTATGTGAATATATGTTCAGTTAAAGCCTTCTGCAGTTACTTAAAGTTTTGCGTTCAGCATGGCTATTTGACAGTCAAAATGGCCATGCTGAACGGCAATAAAAAAAAACATACCTTAAAAACAAGATAGCGCCGGTTTAACACTGATAACATGATAACATGATAACATGACTTAATTCTAAAGTGTAATAATTCTCCACTCAGAAATACATATTTTTCTTTAGTGGGAACAATTATATGTGACTTTAATGTGAAAGTGTATATCTAGTTTAGATATAAACTCAGTTTTGCGAGTTAGGTTTCTTTGTACCTCCTATGTTGCATACAAGGTCTGATCAATAATTATCGGACTGTTGCTATCATAACGAAGCTACACACCTTCCTTCTAAGCACTGCTGTAAACAGCGAAGTGAACTAGAACGTTAAAACTTAGTGCGCATACACAGCAGAGTTGAAGGTCAGTTTTTGCCAAGCGGCGTCACTCTGCGTGTTTTAGCTTCGTTACTATGGCAACAGTCGTGATACTTATTGATCAGACCACGTGGTGCACATACGAACACATTTTTAAGTGGGTTATTGTATTTGACTTATTATGAGTCGATATGTAGCTAAAATTTCATTTTGGTTTTTCGCACCAAATTTCTTGCTGCTGCTGCATGAGTTGGCTGTAGTTGGAAAATCTACTCGTGCATTGAGATACGACGAGAAGGGTTCTTCTTTCCTGGTATAGTCGGGTAATGTCAGAATCTTGCTTTTTCAGTTGCACAGTTGACATTGGATCTCGTTACAGTTGTATGCCTTTACCTTTGCAGCAATACTCCATTTTATTATAGAATCACTTTCTCCGATGTTTTTTACAAACCAAATGTATCTCGAAAGGTACGTGAGAGCGCACTCATATCTGGATCTAAAACAAATAGGTATGTTGTGTGTAACTTGTTATAAAAGCATTCTCGGTTAACCTGATTTACGACTTCCCACTGTATCTACCAATTTTAAATCTGTTCTATATACTATTTCTTTTCACAAGCACTTTCTAACTAAAGATCACACAGTCGTATCAATACAATTGCATTTAAATTTGGTAGAGGAGTGTCTATAGATTTTTGGTTATCGTTAGAAACCTTTTATCTTATGTTACCCATAAACCATAGCTAGGCTTAACAGAAATTTTGTTGAAGATTTCGTGATGTACTAATCCGCATAAGGAAATCATTGCAACATTTGTGGATACATTTAAACTATCAAGGGGTTAAACTATACAAATTTCTTAATTTTTACGACTCACTGTTCTGTTTTAATTAATGAAACGATGAGGTCCCAGCATCGTCATCAATAAAGACTTGTTTTTCATTATGGTACAGCGTAGCCGTCTGATAGATAGTTCATTCATAATACTTGAGGTAACGACAAAAGGCATTAGCTGAATAAATATAATTATACTCTACACCAAATATTGAGTAATTTTTGTTTGTTATAGACAACGTACACGTATACATGCAAGAGTGTTTATGTGTCTGTGTGAAAGTACATATTTATAGATAACATTAATATATTAATACACACTCGTATATGCATACACATGCATCAATTTACATATTCATATACACATACAGAACTCGCCAACCTCCAGAAAATATGAAAACACATATATATAAATACACACATGCATATATATATATATATATATATGTATATACAGTATATATATATATATGTATATATATATATACAGTATATATGTGTGTGTGTGTGTGCTTTCCACAGTATGCGCATACAGACACTATATTGATTGAAGTCATCGTTTATCGTTTTCCTGTTTTTCATGTTATCATTTTATGGTCTCCCACAACAATACTGTTTTGTCAACAAAGTAACAATTCTTAAAGTTTCTAAAAGACGACGTTGATATGAGAAATAAAATATATTCTAAAAGGACCGAAATTCAAACGAATGCTATACCAATGGCGTATTATTCATTTTTAGCTTTCATTTTACACCTTTACTCCTTGTGATTTGTAAAACAAATCGCTTTCTCCGATATCTTTTACAAACCAAATGTATCTCAAAAGGTACGAGAGAATTCATTCATATCTGGATTTAAACAAATAGGCATGTTGTGTTTAACATTCCAAATCAAACGATTTTTATACATTCCAATGACAGAATTTCTTCGTAGTCCATTGATCTGCTAGAGGTAGCAGCTACTTTTTTTTTTAACACATCCTATTGTTTTATAAATAAAGACTTAATTACACCAAAAACGAAGTATTCGAGACTGGGACACCTTTAATAATAGCTCGATTAAGGTTTTATGCACCAGCCGATGAGGAAGCGTTTATGGATATCTCCTGACCTGCAGAGATAGCAACCAAATCTCTTGTAAATTACGTTTTGTCAGAAAAAAAAATGAGAGATAAAAATATATTATACCCGGAAAAACAAGAGCAAGATGATTTCATTTGGAATCCTTTTTATCATAGCTCTGCATGATAAAGACTAAGTCGGAGTAAATAATGTTTATGATATGACCTTCTCCATCGAGGATGGTCCATAGCATGGGTAACCTTTTTCGAGAAGCGGATTGCATGATACATGGCTCATCCTCTGGTGAGTTGCACTAATAAAAAGTTCAAGGTAATTTTTCGTTAGATGTACCCTTCAGAAAGTCCCACGGGCCGCAGGCTGCCCATGACTAAGGAGTTAACATCAACAACAACAGAAGTTTTACAACCTTACAAATTTCTCTCTTTGATCTTTTCTCTTTGCCAATTCTTTATATTGTCATCCATCGCTTCCTTTCCCTCTCTATTTCTCTCCCTCTCTGTATATTTCTCTCTCTCTCTCTCTCCTCTTCTCCCTCCCCCTCTTTTTCTCTCTCTCTC
>NC_068981.1:153628656-153633747 GCF_001194135.2 Octopus bimaculoides
CCGCCTTAAAAAAAATCATTACAATGAAGAAATATTCTTTTCTACTCTAGGCACAAGGCCCGAAATACTCTAGGCACAAGGCCAGTCGATTAGATCGACTCCAGTACGTAACTGGTACTTAATTTATCGACCCCGAAAGGAAAAAATGCAAAGTCGGCCTCGGCAGAATTTGTGCTCAGAACGTAAAAACGGACGAAATGCCGTGCAGCATTTTGTCTGGGAGAGCTAATGATTGTACAGCTCCCTGCCTTTTTTTAAAGCAATGATTTAAGCTAGAAAGCTAAAAAAAAAAAAAAAAGATGCACTGATGGAGATCGAACTGCGAATATCTTGCTTACTAGATAAATGTGTTCCCATTTATTTTATCTAAATATGTCTTTCTTCCACTGCTTCCTGTCACTAATCACAAAACTTCTTTTACATTTCATCAGGGAATAAGATATCACGTCTTCTGAATTAAGAGGATATTGCTAAAGAGGATATTGCTAAAAGATTATCCACAACACAGTGGTAACCTTAAGATATATTCTCTAATCAAGGCAGCGAGCTGTCTCAAATGTTAGCATGCCGAGTTAAATGCTTAGCGGCATTTCGTCCATCTTTACGTTCTGACTTGAAATTCTGCCGAGGTCAACTTTGTCTTTCATCCTTTCGAAGTTGATAAAATAAGTTACCAGCTGAGCTCTGGAATCGATATAATCGATTTATCGCTCCTCCGAAATTGTTGGCGTTGTGCCAAAATTTAAACCAATATATATTCTCTTATCCAAACAACCAGGTTGGTGGGGCTGCCGCAACATCACGTCGGGACTTTCAGCGTTGCTGTTTCTTACTTTGTAGCTATTGTTTTCATTGTAGATATTGTGGTTTAACTATTATTCTTTTTGTAGAGGTTATTGCTGTAGTTATTGCTAATTTTGTTGTTGATAGGACCTAGGTTAGCCCTGATCGAACAGGTAGGTATATGGCCAATATATTTCCAACCGTGACGACTCCTTCTTTTTAAGTATTACATTATACTACATTATTCAAAGCCTACATCAGAGTATAATTACTATTTCTAGCAGCTTGGAGATGTTGCTGTATTTTTATTCTGCCATAAACCAGACACTTCTATTTGGGAAAATCACACTATGGATAACGTGGTCCAGAGCAAAGTTTGCCTGAAAACCAAAGATTACATGTTCATATCTGGAATACCGTTAACACTTTGCCTACCATGTGTATCACCGATGACTCACGCAGTACAGAATTGAATATATTTGTTCTGTACAAAGACGTCACCGGTGATACCTATGCTATGAACTGATGTCGTAATTTGTATATTGAACTAGAACATATATGTGGTTAAAAAGTTTTTCAAAAACCGCACATTTTATTACAAGATTAGAACGCTGCTGCAAAAGAAAATAGGGTGCAAAATGAACTTGGTAAGAAGAATGTTAATCATAAGTATAGTAACCAAGGCTTGCTTGGGCTGAACAGCAGTATATCTTTTTGCCTCTTCACTACTTACAGAAAACAGACATGCTCAGGAACACCAGACTCACTCTAAATTGGTTCTACCAAATCTCGATATCCTGTTAGTCCTTTTTATAGCCAACCACGAGCTAAAGTTAAATGATACAGATTACATTCAAACATGTAAACCTGTTACATTAATACTAGGGTTCTGGTAGGAACTTGTTTGTGCATGGTATCGTGGTTCTATGCTTCATTATCTGTTCCTTGGATTTAAGCCTGACATTCACTTCTCTAAATTTGGTAATTTTCTGTAACTGGCTCGTAGAAGGATAGAGGAAAATGTTGTATTACCCAATGCGTCTCTGAATAAAATCGACTTCTGAAATAGTTTGAAGGAGAAATCATTTAAGGCGGAGGTCTTCTTCCTTCGATAGGCTTTTATCGAAGTTTGGTTCTATATTGCATTTACAACTTTCATTTTCTTGTTTTATTTGTACTAACGAAGCAACACCTTGATTAAGTATACCTATGATCAAAGAGGTTCCATCTGTAACCATCCAATATTCTTCGAAGATAATTTATCTAAAAACTATCTCACTCACACCCTCTTCCATTTTTTAATAGAAAAGTTGTGATTTGAGAACGTTTGGTCGGCTATTCCCAGCAGATTAATTGACCACGTAGAGACTTTCTCATTGGATCAGGTCACTGATGTTGCTGTAACTGTCACTGTTGTTAATACGCCTTACAGTTACTCCTTAACCTTTATTGTCATTGCTGCAACTGTTTAGACTGTTTTGGTTCTTACTTCAATCCCAAGTCGACCCTGATCAATGAGACTCTTCAGCCATTACCTTCCCTTCTTTCAAATCTATATAGGGCGTTTTTTTATATTTAATGATAATGAATTATTATTTTTATTCATATAATATGAATAAAAGTAATCATTATTATTAAATAAAAAAAAAGGCAGTGAGTTGGCAGAATCGTTAGCACGTCGGCAGTTCTTCCGATTCATTACGTTCTGAGTTCAAATGTCACCGTGTTTGACTTCGCCTTTCATCCTTCTGAAGTTGATGAAATACACTAGCAGTCAAGCGCTAGGGTCGAGGTAATCAACTAACCCCTCCTCCAAATTCCAGGCCTTATTTTTCTATTAGAAACATTATTAAATTTTTAGAAATCATTATTTAATGTATCTTTTCCCTGTCTTAAGAAAGAAGATTTTACTGCTATTTCTAACCATCCGAGCGACCACACAGAGGTCCCCTTGCTTTGTTGTTAGTGGTGTCAATATAAAGATGGCTTCAAGCAGATGCCATTGACTGATATTGCAACTACTCTGGCTATTATTTTTTCTTTCTTATTATTACCAACATTACTAAGGGCGAGGAGCTGACTGAATCGTTAGTACGCCGAGCAAAATGCTTAACGGTATTTCGTCCGTCTTTGCATTCTCAGCTCAAATTCCGCCGAGGTTGGTTTTCCCAAACTATTAGTACGTTATATGGTATCTCCTTAAAACTGCTCTGAAAATCGTTTGTTTCTTAGAGAGAGGGGTGGGGGTTAACAGAAATGTTGTAGGAAGGGATCACGAGGAACAAAGAATTAGTTGCTGATAGACAAGGTTAATTTTGAGGAACTGTCGGAGATGGTTGACAAGCTTATCAATAGCTTGGATTGACTATAAGAAGGCATATGATATGGTTTCTCACTCGCAGATTCTAAAATGCCTGGAGATGTTCGGGGCAGCTAAAAATATGATATATTTGTTCAAAGACAGTATGAAGAACTTGAAGACTGTTTTGACAGAAGGTTGAAGGGAAACTGGACAAGTCAGCATAGGAGACTCTGCTGTTCATTAAGTTAGTACGTTTAGTATGTTACCGCTCTCCATGGTTCTGGGGACGATGGAAGCTGATTACAAACTGCAGAAAAACATAAGCCAATTAACCACTTTCTGTTTATGGGAGATTTGAAGTTTTACGGGCCAAGCAGACCGTGCGAATGGACAAAGGAAGAGCTGATCAACATGGACAGAAAAACTAGGAAGATAATGGCTAAGCATGGGTGCCTTCATACTAAAAGTAACGTAACGAGGCTCTACTTGCCTAGGAAGGTGGAAGAGAATTGGTTGGAATAGTGGAATAGAGGAATAGAGGAATAGAAGAATAAAGGATAGCGTTATGCATGCCTATCTGAGGAATAGTGATGAATGAATGTTGCAGACTTCACTGAGAAGGTGATCAGTGATAATGATGAGACCCTCCAGGAGTACAAAATGAGTACAAACATCGGATGAGTGAAATGAAGAATCCTGGAGATGGTTAAGAAAATTCTTTCTTTTTTAAAGGAGACTGGACTGATCGTTGCTGCTCAAGAACAAGCTTTACGAACCAACTCCATCAAGCATAGTATTGATAAGACAATGGTATCATCTTCGTGTAGATTATGTGAAAAATCATCTGAAACAAGCGTATTATTAGTGGATGCTCAAAACTGGTCCAAAAGGAGTACAATAAACACCATGACAAAGTAGCAGTGCGAATGCACCAGTGTATAGAAATTATGGGCTTGAGTGTCCCAACAAATGATAGCATCAACCTTTGCCCTCCAGTAGTAGAGAATGATCAGGTGAAGCTCACATGGGATATGCCAATCTACACATAACCGATCAGCTATCATACTTCTACGGAAGAGTCTAAAGAATGGTCCTTCATCGACATAGCTATACCTGCAGACCAGATTATTGTGAAGACAGAGAATGAGGAAGTCGGTAAGTACCAAGATCTAGCGTTGGAAGTGAGACGCATCCATTGAGCCTCAAAAGTGAGTGTGGTGCCTATTGTGATCGGTGCACTTGGGACCATCTCAATGAAAGCAATATTCTCACATAAAAAGCTGGAACAGCACACGTGTTGAGATGGCGGGATGGCGCTGAGACGCGACATAGATAACTCAGGAGAATATAGGATAATAATAACAACAACAACAACGATAATAATAGTAATAATAATAATAATAATAATAATAATAATAATAATAATAATAATAATAATAATAAATTGTTTTAACTGGTACGTCACACCTATTGAGAAGAGCATCGTCGCTGTGAATTATCCTTCCTTCCACCCCACCTTTATTTCATTTGCTTACTTTTTTATTTTTTTCTCTATCACATGACTATAAATGAACAATTTGGTGTGTTTATTTTAATGGCCTACCAATGTATACAGTACGCGTCTCTGCCCTGGGTGTCAGGAAGACACTCGGCAAGAAATGGAAACACAATTGAAAGAAGATGTTAATGAAAATAATAATAATAATAATAATAATAATAATAATAATAATTATTATTATTATTATTATTATTATTATTATTATTATTATTATTATTATTATTACTGATTACTACCTAGCTCAGATACCAGGAAACCCCAAAATGGCTGAAGTTCAAAAGATAGTGCTCATGGGAACTGCCCATATCCTACGTAAAATACTGTCTATGTGATATCAAATTTTAAAGCAAACACATAATTTTCTTATGGTTTCTTAAACATTCACTTGAACAAAACTGTACAAATCCAAATATATGGTACCCTAGGCATAACACCTACATGAACTTCT
>NC_068981.1:153634127-153640667 GCF_001194135.2 Octopus bimaculoides
ATAATAATAATAATAATAATAATAATAATAATAATAATAATAATAATAATAATATCTACTCAATACCACAGATTTGCTTGTCAGTTGCTTGACCATAACCAGTTGAGCATGTCCCTTAGTGGCTGATGATATGTGCATCTCTGATCACGAGCAGAAGTAGTTGGGGAGCATCATAGCCATGTATCGAGAGGAATTCTTTGGAGTTTGAATAATTTACCTTTGGAAACATGGGTGTTTCGTTCAACATCCTTAAACAACCCTTATTCAGAGACCTTTTGAGTGAGATGGGCTACTCGACCTGAAAAACAATCTAATTGGGCCCCATCTGCAAGGTCATGCGCTGTTTATCTTGATATGAGATCACTATGTCGTGCACATATGGTTGTGTTACATGTGCTTGGTGTACCCTTATCAGACGGGTAATCATGATGGGTCTACTGGGCTTCGTATATTTTACCCCAGTGTCACTTTGATGGCATGCACTGTTTCCTCACTCAGTAACAACAACAACAACAACAACAACAACAACAACAACAACAACAGCAACAACAACAACAACAACAACAACAACAACAACAACAACAACAACAACAACAACAACAATAATAATAATAATAATAAGCTGGGAGAGGTAAATATCAAAAGAGGAATCTTTCAAGGAGACAGTCTGTCGCCTCTCCTATTTGTTGTCTGCATACTGCCACCAACAAGCGTTTTAAGAAAGATGCGTGTGGGGTACATGCTAGGTAAGGTGAAAGTAAACAACCTGTTGGTTATGGATGACCTAATGCCATTCGCTAAGACTAAGAACGAAATTGAGAGTTTGACGGCAACTGTGCAGATGTTTAGCAAAGATATTGGCATGGAATTTGAGACCGAGAAATGTGGTGTAATGATTCTCAAAAAGGGGAAAATCAGTAAAAATCACGGGATCAAGGTGGAAAGTGGTGAAACTATAAGGGAAGTCGGAGGGGAAGGATATAAGTACCTGGGTATCATTGAAAGAGATGAATGGACTCAAGATGAAAGAAATATACAGAAAAGAATATTTGAGGAGAACTCGGCTTGTGCTCCAATCGAAGTTACATGGCCGCTTTAAGATTAGAGCAATTAACACCTGGGCTGTTGCTTTGATGAGATATGAGGCAGGAATAGTATCTTGGAAGAAATATGAATTACAAGAGACAGAATGGAGAACACGTAAATTAATGACAATGAACAAGGAACTACACCCTTTGAGTGATGTGTCAAAATTGTATGTAAAGAGGAAGGAAGGAGGACGGGGGTTAGTGTGCTGTGAAGATTATGTAAGGAAAGAGGGGAATAGCCTGGCTTGGTATGTCAAGGGGAGTAAAGATGAAATGATTGAAGCAGTGAAAATGCAAGGAACCTTAAAAGTGAACGCAGCCGTAGAGCCAATACAATTTAAGAAAGACCAGAGACAGCAGATGAAGAAAATTTGGCAGGACAAGAAAATTCACAGTCAGTTCTTGAAGAGCTTGTCAGGAAAGAAGGCATAATTTGCCAAGTGGTGAAATGATGAAGGCAATTCAACCTCAATCCAGCTATAAATACCTGGGAATACTTGAGGCAGATGGAATTAAACACAACGACATGAAGGAAAAGACAAAACGAGAGTACCTGCGGCGAGTGAGAAAAGGACTGGCTGCAAAGCTGAATGCCAGAAATATAATTTCGGCAATAAATTCGCGCGCAGTCGCAGTAGTTTTGGTATGGCGCTGGAATCCTGAAGTGGACTGAAGAGGAGCTAAAGAAGATGGTCAGGAAGTCACGAAAGTTCCTAATGATGAATGGAACCCATCATCCACGTGCAGACACTAATCGCCTATAAATGAAGAGAGCAAATGGAGGAAGAGGACTGATAAGTGCAGAAGACTGCGTACGTACCAAACTCGAGAGCTTTATGAGATGCCTAGCCTAATGTAAGGAAACCTTGCTAGTGTCAGTTAGGAATTGTGAGTATTGAAAACAGAGAAAAAAGGAAAAACAAAGGAAGAAGTACAAAAAGGGCATGAAGAAGAATGACGCAAGAAGGGACTACACAATCAATTCCATGTAACCACAACAGAAGTTGCTGGAAAAAATAGGTGGGAATGGCTGATGAAAAGAACTCTAAAAAAAGAGACTGAGAGCACTATACTGGCAGCACAAGACCAAGCTTTGGCCACAAACTGGAGAGTCAAACTTAGGAATGAGCAAGTGTCTCTGCTGTGCTGCATCTGCAATAGAGTGGATGAAACCATTGCCAATATCACAATTGAATGCCCTAGACTTGCCCAAAAGCACTACAAGTTGTACCGACACGACCACGTAGCGAAAGTACTACACTGGAAACTGTGCGAAAAGTGGGAGGTAGAGAAGGGAAAGACGTGGTATGAACACAAACCGCAAAGAGTGGTGAAGTCGGGGACTAGCAAAATCCTCAGAGATTTACCAATTCCAACAGATCAGGTGCTAAAGCATAACAGACCGGACCTACTGGTGGTGGACAAGATGCACCACATATGCTACGTAGTTGATGTTGTATGCATCTTTGACCCACGAATAGACAAGAAGGAAGACAAAAACATAGATAAATACAACCCTTTTAAGTACGAAACAGCCCGGCTATGGAAAATGAAGAAGGTGAAGATAATGCCAATTATTCTTGAGTCCTTGGGGACAGTATCAGAAGGCATCAAAAGGTATATAAAGAAATAAGAATAGAGTGCCCAGTAGAACTGTTACAAAAGGTTTGCCTCCTTGGCACGGTCAGAATAATCACGAAAGTATTAAATAACTGAAAAGAACGGATAGCATGGTACCGTAGGCTGCAGGTAGCAAGCCCACTACGCATGCAAGACACCAGGAGTTTCAACAAAACCTGTGATAAAAAGAAATAATAAAATTATTTGAGAATAATCCCTGGATTACCATCCATACTGGAAGTGCAAAAGATCGTCTTACCTGGTACGTCACACGTACTGAGAAGAGCATCGTCGCTATGAATTTTCTTTCCTTTTTCTCCCTTTTATTTTCTTTGTTTACTTTTTTCCATTTTCTTTTTCTGTTTTCCTTTTTGTCTGTCTTCCCTTTTTCTCTGTCACATGACTTTGTAAATGAACAATCTGGTGTGTTTATTTTAATGACCTACCAATGTATACAATGAGTGTCTCTGCCTTAAGTGTCAGGAAGACACTCGGCAAGAAATAGCAACAAAAAGGAAAGAAAATGATAATAATAATAATAATAATAATAATAATAATAATAATAATAATAATAATAATAATAATAATAATAATTGGTGCATTGGGAACTGTAAGCGAAGATATAGACAAATGGTTGAAGGAGATTGGGACAGAATGTCCTTTAGAGCTTCTACAGAAAGTTTGCCTTTTACAGACAGGAAAGATTATCTGGCGGGTTCTAAGCACTTGAAAGACTACTGAAAACTAGTGGATACCTAAGATTATAGGTAGTAACCCACTAGCCACATAATTCCTGCCAGGAATAAGACCGAATATGAGTCAAATCAACAACAACAATAATAATAGAAATCAATGGCCTGATGCAGTATCAGGCACTAGCTCTCGTGGATTCTGATCTTAACTGATAGTAAGTGTTATCATGTACATGTTTTCTTTTGATACAAAAGATGGGCTACAGCAAATATTATTCTGCTCAATACCACAGATTTGCTTGTCAGTTGTTTGACCTTAATCAGTTGAATATGTCTCTTGGTGGTTGACCATGTGTGCATCTCTGATCACGAGCAGAAGTAGTGGGAGAGCGTCATAGCCATGTGCTGAGAGGAATTCTTTGGGGTTTGAATAAGTCACCTTTGGAAACATGGGTGTTTCGTTCAACATCCTTAAACAGCCCTTATTCAGGGACCTTTTGAGTGAGATGGGCTACTCGACCTGAAGAAAATTCTAACTGGGCCCCACCTGCAAGGTCATGTGCTGTTTATCTTGATATAGGATCACCATGTCGTGCACATATGGCTGTGATGCACATGCCTGGTGTACCCTTATTTGACGGGTAGTCATGTTGGGTCTACTGGGCTTCATATATTTTATCCCAGTGTCACTTTGATGGCATGCACTGCTCTCTCATTCAATGACAATAATTTATTGTGCGTAATGAGGAAAAAAGTATTACTATCGGCAGCAATGCATTCCATCCTTGCCTACATTATCACATTCGAGAAAACCCATTCAGAGAGTTGGAAACATCTGAGCAGGTTCGTAAAGCTTTTCCATCCTCTCATCAACCCTCATCTACTGGCTAATTCAACACACTCCCATCGTATATCCAAGATGTCATTCCAATCTCCCATGAGCACTAAAGTACAGGACGTTCCTAGATAAAATACGAGATACTAAAGAAATCTACCTTTCCCCCGTCGGGACAGAAACGTTAACTAATCGGAAGGTATGGTATTCGCTACTAATCACGTCCAGTTCAGCTGACTTATAGTTTGGGTTGAGAAGATATTCACTATTTCGAGACCCAGACGTTTCTGAAACAACACAGCCTATAGATCCCAGTCTCCTTCGAAATATGTACATGTCGTAGACACCGAATATGGGCGTGAAGGCTTGTGCCTCAGAAAATCAGATCTTACTAATGACCACCACTTCTGTATCTTGTGATCTGAGGTCACTGAGCAAAGCAAACCCTGATCACGTGTATTCACAATGCCTATTCTAAATAAGGCTATGCTGGATGAAAGTGGGGAACGAAGAGCAATCGCTTATTTCCATTCCAGTAGAAGAACAGATGATCAGGCTTTTCTATTAGTTGTGGGTTTTTTCATCTGTGAGTTTTTGCAAATCCTTTTGTTTATGGTCCCTCGGAAATATTTCATTCCATCGGAGTATTTTGATTTTGAGTTTGTTTCGATACGATCTTCATTTCCAAACCTAATTAATAGGAAACTGGAGAAAATTTTGGGGTTATTGTTTCATATTTTGAAAGAAAAGTAAAGAGAACATTAAAAGATTCCTCAAATTAATAAACAACATTCACGAATCGATCCAATTCACTATGGAAATGAATGTAAAGGACTATCTTTTCTGAAAATTCTAATAAAGAAAAAGAGATAATTACAACCAATCTATACTACAAGGACACAGACACACACCAATATTTAGATTTTAGCTCTTGCCGCCCTTTCCATACAAGAAAGAACATAGCACACAATATGGCAAGACATGTATATGCTCAATAGTTATAGATACCAAGAGAAACAACAGGTAGAACTAAATGCGTATCTTCAAAAACAGAAATACTCCAAAAAGTAAACTAATCATGTCATAATTAAAGCAAAAGAAATCCCGATCTGTACCTTACGAAAAAAACATAAATACAAATATAAATATTCCATTTGTAGTTACCCATAATCTTAAACGATACCTCCCAATTCTACATCAAGCATCAAATTTCCGACAAATAATTTTTAAAATCACAAATCACCAACAGCCGAAAACAACCACCTAATCTCAAGAGACTTCTAACAAAGGCGAGATTCACACCAGAGAAAGAAATGATACAAATTACAAACTGCTTAGATCCTCATTGTGAGACATGTAAAATAACTGAACAAGGAACAACCAAAAGATTCAATAATTGGAAGGAATTAAAAGTCAATGCTAACATGAACTGCAAAGCAAAATATTTCATCTACTGCATCACATGCCAACAAGGAAATAAGAATTACATTAGGGAAACAGGGTCAAATCTAACCAGTCGTGTAAACGTGCATAAATAATAAATTAATGATTTATCTCTTAGAAATGTTCCTTGTAATAAACAGCTAGACATTTGTGCAAAAGGAAAATTTAAAATATCCCCCGTTTACAAAATAAAAGATAAAAATGATCAACTACAAAAGAAAATAGAAGAATACTTTATAAAAATTTTTAATTCAATACTAAACCGAAAATAGCTAACACCATAACAAAAAAGCACTTCTATATGCTATGTGTTTGAAAGGTTGAAAAATGAAAGCATTTATACGCAAAATACACGCTTAGCATAAAATACACTCAATACATAAACTTCTTCCACAAAGGTTAGTGGCATTCTGTTTTACTCCCCAACCACATGATTCTGGGCTCAATCCCACTGCGTGGCACCTTGAGCAACTGACTTCTGTAACTTCGGACCGACTAAAGCTTTGTGAGTGGATTTGATGGACAGAAACTGAAAGAACCTCGTCGAATGTGTATGTGTGTGTGTGTGTATGTGTGTGTGTGTGTGTTTGTCCCTCATCACCTCTTAACAACTGCTGTTTGTGTGTTTACGCCCCCGTAACTTACCGGTTCGGCTAGAAAGACCGATAGAGGAATGACCAAATTTTAAAAACAATAAGTACTGGGGTCGATTCGTTCGACTAAAGATTCTTCAAGACGGTGCCCCAGCATGGCTGCAGTCTAATGACTGAAACAAGTAAAACATAAAAGATATTTGCGTGTGTGTGCGTGTGTGCGAGCGTGTGTGCGAACGTGTGTGTATAAATTATATATACATATATAT
>NC_068981.1:153643216-153650065 GCF_001194135.2 Octopus bimaculoides
TTATTATTATTATTATTATAGGCGGTGAGCTGGCAGAATCGTTAGCACGTCGGGCGAAATGGTTAACGGTATTTCGCCTGCCGCTACGTTCTGAGTTCAAATTCCACCGGTGTCGACTTTGCCTTTCATTCTGTCGGGGTCGATTAAATAAGTACCCGTTATGCACTGGGGTCGATGTAATCGACTTAGTCCTTTCCCCCAAATTTGAGGCTTTGTGTTTCCAGTAGAAAGGATTATTATTATTATTGTTGTTGTTGTTGTTATTATATTGCCTTTGCACAACTTCTAACGCTGGAGATGTACTACGGTGTCAGCTGTTCATTACCAATGAACTAAGGTAACACCCTCTTATTTTTCGAGCACCATCCGGAGTATTCGAGCGGTTTCAAGCAGTGCTGTTTTCTGAAAGTGTTCCACCCTTATTGCAGCCCCTATTTGTTCCACGTACTTCTCAAGATTTTTACTCACTGTTCCCAGGGCTCCGACAATTATTGGTATTGTTGTTATTATTATTATTATTGTTATTATTATTCCACCGAAGTCGACTTCGCCTTTCAACCTTTCGGGGTCGATACAATATGTACCAGTTGAGTACTGGGATCGATGTTATCGACTATCCCCTTCCTTGTGCCTATAGTAGAAAGGATTTTTTTTTTTTTTTTTTTTTAGCGATGAGCTTGCAGAATCGCTAAAGCGACGGGCAAATTGGTTCACGGCATTTCATCCGTCTTTACGTTCAGAGTTCAAATTCCGCCGAGGATGATTTTAACTTTCATCCTTTCGGGGCCGATAAAATAAGTATGAGTTGTGTACTAGGATCGATGTAATCGACTAGCCTCTCCCACAAAATTTCAGGTCATGCACCTATAACAGAAAGGATTATTATTATTATTTCTGTCATTGGCGACTAGGGCCCAAGATGATGGACACACTACAAAGGCGAAATGCATAGCAAAACAGCAAACGATAAACAGTACTAATAAAGATAACTTAAGTAATAGTCAATAGATTTAATGGTACAAAAGAAAGTAATAGCAATAACTGGTTCCCTTATCTTGGGTGAGTTTGAACACCCCACATACAACCTCTATTTACCCTGACACAACCAAAAGATCGATGACTTCCAGTTGTTAGTTTGGACCAATTTGTCCACATCATTTTTGCCAGTCTAACTCGCTTTTCGTATTCAGAAATGATGATGCACTTCTTCTGCCCTCACCTTCCTCTTCAAATGGTACTTAAACAAATTTATGAAAGCTCGTCCTTAAAGGAAATGCTCTGTCTTTAGACCTTTCAACCATACCCACCTTACAACTTTTTTCACTATAACTACCAGATAGTGGGAAACAATCAGCTTTCCCTTGTCATAAGAAGACGGTGGTTCAATCTTTACGATTGAGTCGGTTGATAGTCGGTCCATCCCACATGTGATAAAACCTGTTCGACATAAACCTACAAATCAACAACGCATGGACATTTAACAACTGCTTGCCGAACAGCTTCATCACTCAGCGCAAAGGTTTAGTTGCCGACGTATCCAACCTTTTCATGCCTGTCGAGCTTAACACGAACAGATGATGACCTCGAACTCTATAGCTCTACTAGGCTGGGAAATATTGGTAATTGTCCATAATTCCTATTCTGAAGCTCCTCCAGAAGATACTATTCGATCTGTCCTCGTCGACGTCTAAGATTATTCCCATCAAATTATTGCTCGTACTCTCCACTAATCCTACATAGAATGCAAAAGGTGATATTCCATTGCCCCCCCCCCCCTTGGCCTGCTATCAGAATGCAGTGGACGCCCGACAACATCCCAAAAGCTTAATATCCAGCTTCGATCGATGCTTAATCAGCAGCTCAGTCAAAGAGACGAGCCGCAGAAAGATGTGTCACACGAGCAGTGGCCACACCTTCTCATTGCTAATATTGACATCTTCCAAGTATCTCTACAGAATGTGTCAGCTTCAGCGTGTATCTGCGCATATCAGCCACGAGTTTCCAAGATAACCCTGAAGTAGTTGTTAATACAGTTGGGTTTCCTGACCAGACGAAGCTGTTCCTTCCTCAAGAAGTGAAAGAGAGCATGTTCCAATCTGGTTAGGTGTTTTCTAGGACAAGACCCGATTCTTCTGTAGTACAACACCGAGGCAACAATGTAGGTGTTCTCCATTTCCATCCGACCTTTAAAGATAGCTTCCTCTCAACTCATTTCTTAATGAGATTAATCACTTTGCCCTCTACCACTTCTCAGTTTTTTTCTCCACCTGGAAGATCCAGTTCGAACCTAACCCCAAACACCTCAACCTAATCCTCGGTTCAGCGACAGAGGTTGCCAACATGCATGGACTTAACCTTACCCGGTGCCGAGTTGCAAGCCTATTGCCTTATTTGAGTTAATACCTACTCCCATTGCTTCTTGATACTCCTCGAAAATGATGCCGACCACATCTATTTCCGATGTCTTCAATACTATGACAGTGACGTTATCGTGGATGTAGATATGACTCTACTTTGTCACATTATAAGCGGAATTCTCCTCAAAATTTCAAACATCTGCGGCAGTGGCTCGAATACTAAAACGTTAGGAAAAGAGAGCGGGACTCATTGACGGAGAGCATGCGTGATGCATAACGCTTCCGATAGATAGCAAATTAGACTGGCGAACAGATGTCGCAATATATTGAAGCGGTCCAATCTCTGACAGTAGAACCAAATTCAGATGCCCTAAGGACAACAGCTAAGTAGCAATTGTCGACTTATCGACCCCTTTAAACAAATCTAAATTGATTAGCAATCCACCGAAACCAAATCGATTTCCAAACCGCTCTACATTGTATAGCATGAGGTGTAGGATGCTTTAGATATATCTACCGATCATTGCACAAGCTTGCGCATCTCCGACTTCGCTGCCAGCAGTAAAGGGCAACCTCTTGTTAAAGTATCAATCTCAACAGACGATATTGTGTCTCTGAAAGAAATGGGAAACTTATTGAATATTGAATATAAAGATCTTGAATCAGAGATAACCTGAATGTGGTGACTGAAGGCAGAAACAATCCTTATAATGACAGGAGTTTTGGTAATGATTCAAAAATATGTAGACAAATACATAACCCACATCCCAGGACATAGACAAAAACACAGCATATAGAAAGTAATATTACAAGGCGCTGCACAGATAATTGCATTGAGTACTTGCAATAGGAAAGGAAAAAAATAAGCACAAAACAAATCATTGCACGTATCCAGGGAACAGTGAGCTGCGCTCGATTGTACAGCAGAAGCATGCAATAAAAAATATCAATATTGATTATTATTATTATTATTATTATTATTATTACCAGCGAGATTTACAGCCGCATAAAATTAGATCAACTACCACTGTATTATAAATCCCATTTCATTGCGAGTGAAGCTGAATGACTAAACAACATAAAAGATGAAGCTAACTAAATGATCGAGTTTCAGAATGTAATAGTAGCCATTTTTTATAAATCATAAGATAATGTTTTGAAATAACTGTATCATATTCCGGAAAGCATCAAAGACAGAAGCAATAATCTTCACGGCTAATTATTGACTTTCTAGTCACTACTGTTCTCTTCAATTGAAAAAACAAACCATTGAATATTTTCCAGTGAAGTGGATGAAAGAAATATATTTAAGATTATGAATAAAAAGGCTCTTTATTAAAAATAACGAATACAAGTTACAAAATTTATATCATTTAGTAAAGGCTCTGGAAGTGGAAAAGTGGTAATACGAATTAGTTAAAACAGAGCTCGGTAAAAAAAAAAATGGATTGATTGAACATAGAGATGAAAGTGGAATGCATTCTAGCATGCATTTTAGAATATTGTCAAATGCCACAAATATCTGGTCTGATCAATAACGTAATTTAATATTCTATTCTACAAAGCAGCTTATAAATTCTAAAGCATTACATACCATTTTAGCGACATGACAGAAAGAATTATTGAAGTAACGTAGCCTGGTAAAAAATAAAAAAAAGATGTTTAATCAATACCGGAGCTTCTTTAAAGTCTATATGATGACCGCCGAACCCTCTCATAGTATATTTCCTGAAACTTTTTACTGCATTAATTTTAGCAAAATATCATTAGAAAAAAATATTATCTGCAACTACATGCTAAATTCATTGTGGTCATTTCTGATTCTGCTAAAATTCTTGCTAACAACTAATGACATATTCAGAAAATTATTTCAGATCCACCTGATAAAAAATTATGGTTTCTTTCTTCTTAAACAGGTGCCCGTAACCATGATGGCTAAAACAAATTAAAGAATTAACAAGATACAACATCCTGTATTTTAGAGGAAAATGAATTTAGAATATTATAAAGGCTTGTTCTGAAGGTAGCGAGCTGGCAGAATCGTTAGCACGGCGGGAGAAATACTTGGCGGCATTTCGTCTGTCTTAACGTTCTGAATTCAAATTCCACCCAGGTCGACTTTGCCTTTCATTCTATTGCGTTCGATAAAATAAGTACCAGATGAAAAATGAGGTCATTGTAATCGTCTCAAAATTGCTGACCTTGTGTCAAAATTTGAAACCAATGTGGTAAAATTTTGTGCTAGATGAAGGCGGTGAGCTGGTAGACTCGTTAGTACGTCGGACAAAGTGCTTAGCTGCATTTCTTCCGGCTCTTTACGCTCTGAGTTTAAATCCTACCAAGGCCAACTTTCGAAGTCAACACAATAAATTACAAGTCAAAAACTGGGGTCGATGTATCGCTTGTCCCCTCCGCTCAAAATTGCTGGCCTTGAAACCCTACAACGGAGTAATGTTCTGTTCAGGGTAGGGGAATGTTCAAGCAATCGGCTTTTTGAGTCCTAGTGTTCAAGAAAAATTTTTGCTAAAATTAGCTAGGTAAGTGGTGTGAAACACTTTCATCAGGAATCGAAACTGTATCGAGATCTCTGCTTGTTGGAAGTTACCATTTGCATTCCAAAGTTTGCCACCAACAAAGAGGAGATAGGGCTTCATTCGCTCTATGATTAATTAATGAGCGCCGTAAATATGAATGCCAACTCCTGGCGACCGCGTTTCGATTCCCAGTTTCAGCAGTTTCATTAATGTATACTGCTCACAATCCTCATCTCTATTTTTTGATTTAATAGAACTTAGTCGCCTGTTAATTCCGTCCAATTTACATGTAAATAGATAATCAAAATGTCCTCCAATTTGATCAAAGCATCACATAGTTATAAAGGGAGCGAAATAAGTGTGTAACATTTGTGACTTTCATTAGGACGCTAACGCCGTAAATCAAGCTGATTGATTTTTACCAGAAATCAAAACTTCCTCAAGGATTCGGTTCACTTTCATTTGACTTCTTACTGTACAGTGTTCTCCACCGTTGTTGTAATGTAGATTTCTTTTGACTTGGCACCAGACCTTGTATTGACTGATGAATAGAAGTAGGAACTGTTGAAACGTTGATATCTTTCAGAAGTGCATTGTCGGCATAAGTGAATTACTTGAATCTAAAACGGCCTTTACTCCTCGGAGCTGATTGGTCTCATACCTCAACCACTCAGGCACCCCTTACTCACACATCTTTCCAGTAGTTGCCCATGCATACCAGCCTCTCCTCTCCACGCCACTTATCCAAGAGAAAGGTAAAGGCCGATACAGCTTGGCACCAGTGCTATCACATCTCATTTCTACAGTTGAGTGAACTTGAGCAACATGAAATAAAGTGTCTTGCTCAAGAACGCAAGATACAGCTCGGTTCGGGAATCGAACTCACTACCTCATGATTGTGAGCCCGATGCTCTCTGAATAAATCACATACATGAATAGAGTAATAATATATACATACCTGAGCTTGCAGAAGTGAAGGTGCAATAGCCCAGTGGTTAGTGCAGCGGACTCACGGTCGGAGGATCGCGGTTTCGATTCCCAGACCGGGCGTTGTGAGTGTTTATTGAGCGAAAACACCTAATCTCCACGAGGCTCTGGCAGGGGGTGGTGGCGACCCCTGTTGTACTCTTTCGCCCCAACTTTCTCTCACTCTTTCTTCCTGTTTCTTGAGTAACGCTGCGATGGATTGGCGTCCCGTCCAGCTGGGGGGAACACATACGCCATAGACACCGGGAAACTGGGCCCATGAGCCTGGCTAGGCTTTGAAAGTGCGAAAAAAGAGAAAAAGAGCTTGCAGAAACGTTTGCACGCCGGGTGAAATCCTTAGCAGTATTTCGTCTGTCTACGTTCTGAGTTCAAATTCCGCCGAAGTCGACTTTGCCTTTGATCTTTTCGGGGTCGATAAATTAAATACCAGTTGCGTACTGGAGTCGATCTAATCTACTGGCCCCCTCCCCCGAAATTTCGTTCCTTGTGCCTAGAGTAGAAAAGAATATATACGTACTCTCTCGAATAGGATTGACTCTGGTTAATTAACGAAATGTTTTAGTTATATCAAGGATATTTGCGATTTACACTGATTTTATCTTTTCAATGATAACAGAATATACAGGCACAGACGAAGCTGTGTGGTGAAGAAGCTTGCTTCTCAACCACTATGCGGCACCTTGGGCAAGTATCTTCTATTATAGCCCCGGCCGATCAAATTTTCTGAGTGGATCTGATAGACGGAAACTGAAAGAAGCCTGTCATATATGTGCGTGTGTGTGTGTGTGTGTGTGTGTGTTTGTCCCTCACCACTGCTTGACAACTGGTGTTTGGTTTGCTTATGTCCTCGTAATTTAACGGTTTGGTAAAAGAACCTATAGGCTCGTGATGGTTTTCAGACAGAATACTTAATCCTCGAACATCAGTATTAGATGCATCATGAAGGCGGCGAGAAGTCAGAATCGTTAGCG
>NC_068981.1:153652803-153659997 GCF_001194135.2 Octopus bimaculoides
TATATATATATATATACTGATTTCAAATTTTGGCACAGAGCCAGCAATTTAGGGGAGAGGTAAGTTGATTACATTAACTCCAGTGTTCAACTGGTACCTATTTTATCGACCCCGAAAGGATGAAAGCAAAATCGACTCTGGTAGACTTTGAACTCAGAACGTAAAGATAGACGAAATGCCGCCAAGCATTCAGCCCGACGTGTCAGCTCTCCACCTTAAGATGCGTACGTTTATTGGTTTTAAATTTTGGCACAAGCCCAGCAGATTTGGTGAAGGGGATAAGTCGATTAAATTGAGCCCAGTTTTCAACTGGTGCTTATTTTATTGACCCCGAAAGAATGAAAAGCAAAGTCTACCCGGACGGAATTTAAACTCAGAACGTAAAGACAAACGAAATGCCGCTAAGCGTTTTGTCTGGCTTGCTAATGATTCCGCCTATTGACCATATAGATGCGTATATATTAACAAGAGAATTGAGATTAAGCCACTAAAGAAGCTGCTACGTTATCACTTGATCTGCAAGAAACAACAACCAAATTTCCCTCAAGTTATATTATTATATCTGCACGCAACTATGACTGTGCGGTTAAAAAGCTCGCTTTCCAAACACGTGGCTTTAGGTTCAGTCCCGGTG
The DNA here is from genome assembly GCF_001194135.2 of Octopus bimaculoides. Lineage (NCBI taxonomy): Eukaryota > Metazoa > Mollusca > Cephalopoda > Octopoda > Octopodidae > Octopus > Octopus bimaculoides. Next base: position 153,653,438 of record NC_068981.1, read on the forward strand.
CGCGGTACCTTGGGCAAGTGTCTTCTATAATAGCTACTGGCAAACAAAAACATTGTGAATGAATTTAGAAGATGGAAACTGGGTGGAAGCTCGTCGTATATGTGTATGTGTGTCTTTGTGTTTGTATTTGTCCCTATCCACTACTTGACAACCGATATTGGTTTGTTTACGTCCCCGTTGCTTAAAGGCTCAGCAAAAAAGACCAAATGAATAAGTACCAGGCTTTAGAATAAATGCTGGGATTAATTTATTCAACTAAACGCTTCAAGATGGTGCGCCCATCATGGCTGCAGTCCAGTGAGTGAAACAAATAAACGTAAAAGATACTATTTTATAAAACACAGTCGCCGATGTCTATTATAAAAGATGAGTTAGTCATGGGTAGAACGCCATTTTTTATTGGTATCGTCATTAAATCGTCAATTTCAATAAGATGCGATATTTGTTCCAGCTTACAGGATTTAGAGTTCAAAAACGTGCGGACGTTAACTTCGCCATTCATCTTTTCTGGATCGCTAGATAAAATATCAACTCAACGCTAATACAGACCTCTCCTCGCGCTCTCTCTCTCTCTCTCTCTCTCCCTCTCTCTCTCTCTCTCTCTCTCTCTCTCTCTCTCCTTGTCTCTCTGTGTGGATGTCCCATTGGATCAAAGGTAGAAGGGTGAAGATGTCTGTATTTGCTCAAAACCACAGAAGCTCCAAAACGTATAGGCAACATATCGCCCATAATTAATGCCAAGACATTCTCAGCTTCACTTGATCGCTTTAGTTTCTTTTAGCTATTTATTGTTTCTTAAGCAGAACATTCTTTTGCTTGCTTTATACATTATCTCACTCAGCAGTTATAACAGGTCATCCTTCCGACTACATTCAACAAGTTGTCTGTACCTGCCTTGCCCTTCAATTCGGACAGTGGCTCTGCTTATGGGGAGGCTGAATATTCATCAGTCAACCCGTGTTATAGTCATGATATACAGGGTATCCACCATCAGGTTTCATTTCATCCAAAAGGAAATATATTGTCTTATACAGGGTAGGATAGAGACGGCGGATGTTTTTTGCCATACCTCCGGAAAGGGTCAGAAGTGATTAACAAAGAATTTATGCGACTTCACCAACCCCAACTTCTGGCCTCTCAATTCATCCCATGGATTACTATGTGTGGATGCAACACCAAGACCGAACTGGTGGCCAAGATCAAGGAGTAGTTCGAAGATCTCCCCAGGGACACAGTGAGGAACGCATGCGCCAATTTCCAGAGCTGTCTTGAAGTCGTGGAGGAAACTAAAGGTGGCTACTTTGAGTAAACTGTTATCTCCCAGCTTTCATCAAGTTGATATTTTTTGAAGTGTTGAAATACTTTTATTTTTGGATAGGATATTGTTTTGCTTTTTCCCTTTATGCAAACTGTCAAATTTAACCCGAACATCAAGTGTATGTATATATATATATGCGCGCGCTCGCACACACACACACACACACACACCTTTTATTTTCCCTTTATGAAATCCATTCACAAGGCTTTGGTCGACTCAATAAGAGACACCTACCCAAGGTGCCACGCAGCAGGACTGAACCGCAGACCACAATGATGGGGAAGCAAGCTTCTTACCACACAGCCACGTCTGTCTTTTGATTTGTAAGTTTCTTGATGTGAACTCAAATGTTGAAAGAGATTTTATTTTTGGCGTAACGACCGTCCCGGGACATATCTTCAGTACACATCTTCGGTAAATGAGCTTCAAAAATAAGTACGTTATCAAATAACGTAGTTTCAAATGAAATTCCCCGGGTTAGCAAATTGGCTGAGTTGTTGAAACGCATGAAAAACATTCCTCGTAGAATTTCTTCTACCTTACTGTTCCTTGAGATCAAATCTCGTTTGAGTCAACATTATTTCTAGGGATAGATAAAATTATGGTAGATACATGAAAGCGTTGGAACGTCATTTAGGATATTTTACAGTATTTGTTCTAGCTCACTCAGCTCTGAGTTCAAATCTCGCCGGGTCAACTTTACCCTTCATATTTTGGGGTCGATAAAATTTCGGTAGACAGACAGAATTTTAGAATGTCGGGCGACATGCATTGTGGTATTTTTTTCTGTTTTTGAGAAGATAAACTTAATCCGTCGATTGGTCTAACACCACCACCATCTGAACCTTGATTACTTTTAACGAGGTTCATTCTGTTGCAAGCATTTGGACTTGCAAACAGGTCTCCTGTTTGAACATAACTTTCCCCGCTCTTGTCACCCATTCCGAACACCCTTCAAAAATAAGGGCTGTAGGCAAAAAAGAAATAGTAAGTTGATGATGACATTCATATTCCTTTTTAATATGTACCAGCAGATTCGAACGAGAATATGCTAATCGCTTTTGTATTTCGTCATTTACGATCGATTTCTCCTTTCAGACGTATGTGTATTCATAAGGGTCTTTGGAACACCTGGTATTTAGACCTTGTTGTCTCCTTAGCCAAATCTCTACTGAACTAATGATTCTAACAAGGGCTTTTGGCTCTTGTTTATAATTTCAGCAGAGAAATTATTTAGTGATGCGTTAGATTCGGCCTATCCACAGTCTTTTATAATAACTCTTTCTAATTTAGGCACAAGGCCAGTAATTTTGAGAGGTGGAAGTTCAGTCCATACCATCGATCTGGTACTTTCTTTTTACCAGCCCCGAAAGGATAGGTAAGTTAACTTTAGCGGGATTTGAACTCAGAGTGTAAAGAGCTGGAATAAATACCGCAAAGCATTTTTTACCTATGTTCTGTTTTCAGTGGTATTTATAATAATGGGGTTTTTACATACACATAAGGTTACAAATGTGTTTGCGAGGTTTAAACGATTATACCGACCTCAGTATTTGACTGGTATTTTATTAACTCTGAAAAATGAAGCTGATCTCGTAAGAGTCGGAGCAAATACTGCAGGACATTTTATATTCCTATCTGACAATTCTGCCAAAGCACCACCCAAATTTTATATTCCTTTCTACAATAAGCAGAAGGCGGGGGCTAGTCAATTAAATCGACCTCAGTGTTTGACTGGAACTTACCTTAGCGACCCGAAAGGGATGAAAGACGAAGTCGACTTTGACGGAATTTCAAGTCAGAACGTAAACCCAACCTATATAGGAGTTTTAAGTTTTGGCACAAGGCCAGCAAGTTCGGGGAAGGGGGCAAGTCGATTACATCGACCCCAGTATTCAACTGGTCCTTATTTTATCGACCCTGAAACGATGAGAAGCAAAGTCAACCTCGGCGGAATCTGAACTCAGAACGTAAAGACGGACGAAATACCATTAAGCATTTTGTTCGACGTGCTAACAACTCTGCCAGGTCGCTGCCCTACCCAAAATTAAAATTGATTTCGAAATTTAGCACAATGCCAGCAATTTGGGGGAAGGGGTAAGTCGATTACATCGACTTCAGCACTCAACTAGTATTTATTTTAGCGAACCCGAAACGACGAAAGGCAAGGTCGACCTCGGAGAATTTTGAACTCAGAATTCAAAAATGGACGGAATGCCGCTAAGCATTTTGCCTGGCGTGCTAATGATACTACCAATTCGCCGCCTCAAACCCAAACTTATATTGGTTTCAAATTTTGGCACAAGACCGGAAATTTCGGGGAAGGGGGCTAAGACGATTATATCGACCTCCAGTATTCAACTGATACTTTATCGACCCCGAAACGATTAAAGAAAAGTTGACCTCGGCGGATTTTGAATTCAGAATCTAAAGATGGACGAAATACCGCTAAGTATTTCTCCCAGCATGCAAACGTTTCTTCCAGCACGCCGCCTTATACCCAAATTTAATATCAAAATGCAATAGATTTAACAATAAGGAATAAACTTTAAAAAAAGTAGGCAATATGTGAGAGGATGCCTAGTCAATAAAGTAGTAAAACTTGTTGGATAAAACTGTTTGGAGGTTCATTGTAAATGAGAAATTGCTGAAGTCTTCTATGATACAATACCAACTTTAGTATTTTTATTGAAGTAAGTTTAGATAGAAATAAAACTTTCAAACTCTGTATTTTTTTCCTTTGTTTACATAAAAAAATTGTTCTGAATTATTGTAAAAGTAACATTTTCTAAAAACATCAAGTTGATTTTGAATTTTCATAGACCCGAACCCAGTTCGCCAGCCTCAAAAGACACTCATTGAAATCTCAAGTTAGAAAACTGGTAATTTTCTAAGAATGTTTATTTCCTCGACAAATAATAAAATGTTACTTGTAAGAAAATCCAAATTCTATTAACCTCAACAGACACGATACAACTTTGTATTCATATCAGCGGATATGATACAACTTTGTACATCATGATAGAATCTACAAGAGTCTTTGAATTAATTATTTGTCTTTCATCGGAAACGTTGAAAGATTCTGAAATTATTGATACCAAAAGATAACATAGTCGCTCTTTGCTTGTTATCTTATCTAGATACTGAGATCAGTCAATTATAAATCAACAATAAATATTTTCGTATAATAGAGCTGTTAGCAAATTTACTATGAAGTATTAGGCAATTTTCAAACTTTCCAATTGTCTACCTAACTTAAACAGTACCTTCCCATTAACAGGAAACCACAAAGTAAGATAAATTAGTGCTTTTATTCACAGACAAAGAGCCTGTATAAAGGCGATCGCTAATCAGGAAAAATCTGACTGTAGTTCTCCAGGAGAAAAAGATGGCCGTTATTTAAGTAGTTAATTATAAAACCAACACTATGTGTTCTCGTTGATGATGAGGTGTAAAAATCATTTGTTTTCAACAATACATCAGTCGGGATTCACAACACGCCTGTTGCCGTTTCTTAAGTTCTTCAATGATGTTTCTTTCTTACTTTTAATATCAGCTCTCTTTCGCTAGATTCTTTTATCAAATCAATTTTCCATTCTTCATTTTCGATTAAGAATTGTTCATCAATTTTCCATATTGTGCTGAGTATTCTACCTTTGAAGAACCGTTCCATTATGTTGCTATAAAATCAATCGATTTACTTTTCCCCCTAAATCAAAGTGTCCCATCTACTTCTCGATATTTCCATTTCAAATACAGGTTACATAAAACTAATGAATTGCAGTATACTTACAGTCTAGAATAGGCTTGAACAGATCAGAAAACAATGAAGAAGGACAAAAAAAAATACTGCAGATTACAGCAGACTTTGAAACGAAGTAAATAAAGTAGTTCTTTTCTTAATTATGAATTACCAATTGGAAACGGAAGAAATGATTTTTGCCTTTGGTTTTAACATTCTATTCTACTCAGAAATTCATAAAATGTCGCCTGTCTTTCTCTGTTATATCTGAGAAGCTACCACGTAGCCTTCTTGCAAAATTTTATAGCTAAATTAGTCACATATTGCACAATAATGTATCAACCGATACCAGATTTTTCCAAACAACCGTGTCTTTACAGATATCTTAAACACTAGCGAGCGGTGTATGCTATAGCGTAGCAATAATTTATAGAGTATGTTTTTGAAAGGTAGAAAAATAGCTGACTAGTGTCGCAGATAATGCCTTACGGTATTCATTCCGGTTCTCTAAACCCTGTCGAGAACAACTTAGCCATTTCGGGATAGATAAATAAAATACTAGAGTACTAGGGTCGTTGCTTCCTTCTTTCTTTCTGATAAAAAAAAATCGGTTCCCCCAGGTTTATAATGCCCAACACATGCCGTTTGCCACTACGATTCTATCAGGATTTAAATTCCGTCCAAATATGCCATTAATATTAATCATGTAACATAATTTTTTAAAATCATAATATGATTATTCGTAAATCATTTAATAGTATACATATTCCTAATCCTTTCAACTATAGGTACAAGGCCTGAAATTTTGTAGGAGAGGACCAATCAATTACATCGACTCCATTGCACAACTAGTGTTTATTTCAACGACCTCAAAAGGATGAAAAGCAAAGTCACCATTGACGGAATTTGAACTCAGAACGTAAACACTGACGAAGTGCCGCTAAGCACTTTGTCCGGTATGCTAACGATTCCACCAGCTCACCGCCTTCATATTCTAATATATAATGGCTCAAATTTTGGCACAGGGACAGCAGTTATTGAGGGGAGAGGACTAGTCGATTACTTTGACCTAAATGCTCAATCAGTATTTATTTTATCGACTTCGAAAGAAGGAAAGGCAAAGTCCACTTCGGCAAAATTAGAACTCAAAGAGCGAGAAGAAATACTGCTGAATGTTTCGACAGGCGGATTAACGATTTTGCCAGCGCCATTACTGTTATTATTAATATGCTATTATGTAATGTCTTTACATATTTGGTTTATACGATAACTAGGTACTACTAAAGCAGCGTGGTCCCGAACGCGCAGTCGCGCAGTCGCGCGTCCGCGCTAGCTAGTCGTGAGTGGTCGATCCTACAAAAAATGCGCGTGCGCGCGTGTGCAACTGAATACTGGGTTAGGGTTAGGGATAGGGTTAGGGATAGGGATAGGGTTAGGGATAGGGTTAGGGTTAGGGTTAGAGATAGGGTTAGGGTTAGGATCGACCACTCACGACTAGCT
>NC_068981.1:153660522-153667884 GCF_001194135.2 Octopus bimaculoides
AGATAGACAAACAGATGGAGATCAGCTTCTCTTTTATAATATAAGGATGTGTGTGTGTGTGTGTGTGTGTGTGTGTGTGTTGTGTATGTGTGCGCGCGCGTTTGTCTCCGATCGCCACTTGACAACCGCTGTTGGTGTATTAATACCTCCGTAAATTAGCAGTTCGGCAAAAGACCCTATTGAATAAGTACCAAGTTTTTAAAAAATTAGTACTGAAGTCGATTCATACGACTAAAAGTTCTTCAAGGCGGTGCCCCAGCATGGCCGCAGTCTAATGACTGAAACAAGTAAAAGATAAAAGATGAAAGATGCAGTCTATCTACGATGCATTTAAGACAGTAAAGTATAGTTTTGAGGGATATTTGGCTGCTACTTCGCAGGTCGAACAACCAAGTGGTGGCAATGATGATAATGGTGATGGTGGTGATGATGATAGTGGTAGTGATGATGATGACGATGACGGTGGTGTTGGTGGTGTTGGTGGCGATGGTGGTGATGGTGGTGGTGGTGGTGGTGGTGATGGTTTTGATGGTAGAACTTTGTTTTTTGTTTGTTTGGTTGGTTTTTTTTTGGGGGGGGAGGCGGTTATTTTATTTTAATAAATCTTCATTCTTAAGAGCACAACTTTTCAAAGAGATCCACATGATTAAACTTCATAAATGTATATCAGTAAGAGCACGCGATCGAAGTCTCGCCAAGGCGCGGTCTCTATAACTATTAAAACAGACAGTGCTTGGCGTGTTCTCGCCACAAGGAACAGCGAAATATATTTCTACAAGAAAAGGAAACCAAAATCTCAAGCAAAAACAAAATGCATAACAACAACAACAATAACAACAATAATAATAATAATAATAATAATAATAATAATAATAATAATAATGATAATGATAATAATAATAATAAGAGACTATCTCTTAGCTGATAATGCATGCAGCAGAAAGCGACCAAGTGTATCAACCATTTGGCTCTGCGTGAGAGTCCAGCAAGCCTAACGCTGTTCTTGTATCAGTGGTTTACGGTGGGACGGAGCGGCAGTATTGAATGGGGTGGAGAGGCCGAGGGTGTTAATGCTGTTTTCTATTTTATTATTATTTGTGTATTTATTTTAATTAATCGCTCTTTCGAAAGGAAGCCGTGATACTATATAAGAATGGCTCAGCTAAAAGCTATATTTTGAGTGTGTCTTTGCAGCAAGTTAAAACACGCGTCGTTTTATTTAGCTTAGCCATCAGTTCTCCTCTCTGTGCGTGCGTGTGTATGCGCGCCCGTGTGTGTGTGTGTGTGTGTGTGTGTGTGTGTGTGTAAATGTGTCTATGGATGCGTATGTATGTGTGAATGGATGCGTTTGTGTATATTTATGTGTATGTATGCATGTATAAGTATATATATGTGTGTGTTTGTGTGTTTGTGTGTGTGTGTGTGTGTGTAAATGTGTCTATGGATGCGTATGTATGTGTGAATGGATGCGTCTGTGTATATGTATGTATATGTATGCGTGTATAAGTATATGTGTGTGTGTGTGTGTGTGTAAATGTGTCTATGGATGCGTATGTATGTGTGAATGGATGCGTCTGTGTATATGTATGTATATGTATGCGTGTATAAGTATATGTGTGTGTGTGTGTGTGTGTGTGTGTGTGTGTGTGTGTGTGTGTGCCCGGGTCTATATGTTATAATTTGTTTTCTAATTTATTGTGTTGCATTAGTCTATGCTTGTACCTCGTTAAATGCATCATCATCATCATCACCATTATCATCATCATCCTCATCATCATCGTCGTCGTCGTCGTCGTCATCATCGTCATCATCATTAGCAGCAGCATTAGCATGAGGAGGAGGAGGAGAAGGGTGTAAAAAAATTATTTATAGATTACTATTGCAGTAATCTTGTGATAGTTATTTAACACTAGGTCAGTCCTATTTGAGTACATTTATAATGAAAATTATTCCATCTGTGTCTATCCAGTCGTTTTTGTTTGATTTTTTTCTATTTCTTTTATATTTTTTATACTACGGTCTCAACTTTTTTTCAGACGGTAAGATGTGAATGGAAGAAATTTGACTGCTATATCTAACAGGGTGAGTGACTTATACAGAGATTACCTCGTTGGCTCTTAGTTTAATGGTTGTGGTTTCAGGAGGTAGTAGTAGTAGTAGTAGTAGTAGTAGTAGTAGTAGTAGTAGTAGTAGTGATGGTGGTGGTATGAAAATAAAAACTTTCAAAAACTTAAGATCTGCAATAACACGAAACCGGCCGGATTAATGTGACCATGGTCTCGTAGTTGTAACATGTTTTCCTGTGAACAATAGATACACTCTCAAAGCTGGTGAATAGGTGAGAATGGCGGAGCGGTATTCAAGAAGAACTGCTGCCGCTGTTTAGCTCTGGATCAGCTCTGATTAACCTCTTAACATACACTTAATTTTTTTCAATTTCCATGCAAAAAATATCATTTTTTAAATTATTATTTTGAATCTGTATATAAAGAAGAATAAGTACACAAAGTATTTTGAATCAGTTATGATTTATTATGAAGTTAGAAATAATAGTTACTGATACTTCATGAATAGTTACTGATAGTTAATGATAGAAAGCGGAAATAACATCATGAACGAAGTATTTCGGATTTGAAATAAGTGACAGATACCTCAGAGTACACTGAACGAATATTTTCATCCCAATATATATTTACTAGACATGTCTGAATGAAAATATACGGGATAATGTTAAGAGGTTAAGCAGACTTTCGATTAGAGATGTTTCAGCTATGAGCATCTCATCTTATTTTCAGACAATGAATATGGATAATACTAATACTGATAACATTAACCGTATCAGTGACCGAGTCGTAGTTGGCGACGAAAATTTTGACAAGAAATAATAAGCGTTTAAGTGAACTTAACGGTCCTTGTGTGTTTTTGAATGGCTAACAGGAGCCTATCGCGTTGTGATCGTTTTAGCTTAGCACGCAGTCTCGGATGGGATTTGATCTGAGACCGTATGCTTCCATTTTTCTTTTTCCTTTCTTTTCTTTTTTTATGCTTAAAATGTGGTTTGGGAGGAATTTGACAGCTATTTCTACCGAACCGAACGACCACATCGTAGCTTCTTTGCTGAGTCACCAAAAACAAAAAAAGAAAAGTGGTCAGAATTGGTAAAAATTGAACAGAAAATACTAAAAGCTAAAAAAGAAAAAAATCTAAATATCCGAAAAATAAGAAAAAATATGTTTTAAGAATTAATGCTTTGATTGCTATTATCGATCTTTTGATCTCTCAAATCTGAGAAATCCACTCTGAAAATTGAAAACCAATAGTCTGAAAGAGTATCTAAAAGAAGAGTAAGAGTAGAATGGGGGTTACACATGCTAGAATTGACTACTACTTAACGAAAAAAAAAAGTGATGTTGAAATTAGATTTTTTCATGAAACGTTTTCGAATTTAAATCTTAAAAAAACTCTTTTGGGTTGTGCATTCTTTTTCTTTCTTTCTTTCTTTTTAAATAGTTAATACTGAGATAGGGAGAAAAAATTATTTTTCAATCGCAGTTTGCTTTCTAAACTCACATTTTTTTTCTATTATTATCAGTTTGTTCTTTTTCAACTTATCAATATCAACATTTTTTTTTTGTTTGTTTAGATTTTCAGCAATCATCTTTGTTAAATATTTTCTTTTATTAAATATCTCCGTTTCTATCTTAAGAAAGTTAAGCTAATGGTAAATGATGATGACGATAATGATGTTGACGACGACGACGACGATGACAATGATAATGATGATGACGTCGTCGTCGTCGTGTAACCCCATCCCAGATAGATTGTTTACAACACTAAAGGATTTATATTAGCATAATGTATCTAACATCTCGAACAGTGCTGTTACCACTTATACAAACTCCCAGATCAGAACAAAATAATAAAAAAAATTCGACCGATTGGCAGGAAGTTGTTAAAAGTCTGGTTTTTTTTTTACTTGGTAAACCAGATATTTCTACAAATTGGGATTAACGGAGAATCTTGCCTCTCACAATATAGAAATATTTTTCGTGGCACCAGCAGACAAAATGGAAAAGGCGCTACCCCAGGATGATAGCGGATGAGATGCGCTGGGACAGCCACTCTGACTCGCGGGGCTTGCTCTTGCGGACAGCAATCTCCGCCCCGATAACGGTGAGCAGGGATACGGTCCAGGAGTCAAGAACGCCGGAAGTTTCAGCTGCTACAAGCTCGACCATAAATATGTCGGAGAGCGACTGATATTGTGACAGTTTTTGTTTTTTTTCTCAGCTTGACGAGCAGCAGTGCCTGGGCTGGATGATGACCACACCAAATTGCCGCTGGAGAAGATGTCACAGCATGTGTGACATCCCAGATGAGGGGCCTACCGCCACGGAACGGGAAAATTGTCATACTGTTCGGCCTTTTACCGTCCCTTCGGTCTAACCCAGCTGACTCGAGCTGGGAATTGAAGCCTGCAGCGTCTAGGTTTTGCTTTTTGTTATATCAATATGCTCCTGTCTTTGTCCCAGAGACGTACTGTCTCATCATTCGAACTATTCTACCCCTACTTCAATGGCCCCCTGTTCCTTCGAGATGATTGACTCCCTACCACAGTAGCAACGCCATAATGTTTGCCGCCCGAGGAAGCCCTTGAGTTTATCACCCTCCTCCCCAATCCTATACAGGCTTATGCAGCCGACCCAAAAGTGCTACCCATTAAAAGCGCGGTCTGAGCAAGCCGTCCCCTAGACACCAACTCGCTGCACTATTGCCGTACCACCTTACTGAATGGACTTGCAACTATTCAAGAAAGCCATAGGCGTAAGCATGGCTGTCTGGTTAAGAAGCTAGCTTTACAATCACTTGGTTTCGGGTTCAGTCCCACTGCACGGCACCTTAAGCAAGTATCTTCAACTACAGCTCCGGGCCGACCAATGTCTTGTGAGTGACTCGGTACACAGAAATTTTTTAGAAGTCCTTCGTATATGTGTGTGTATGTATGTATAGATGTGTGTATGTATGTATACGTATATGTGTGTATGTATGTATACGTTTGCGTGTGTCTGTGTGTGTATATGTGTGCGTGCGTGTGTAAGCGTGCACGTTTGTGTATGCTTATCTTTCCACCGCTTTGGTTTGTTTACGTCCTCTTACTCTCTTAGAATAGTGAGCAGGCTTTGAAGGTAACGGGCACAGCCCTAATCCTTGGACGAAACCAGGGAGAGAAAGAATCAGGCTGGTGGGCGAATTTAACACTTCTTCAAGCACATCTAGCGAGTAATGCACTTGTTACTTGTAAACAAAGTCCTTGTTGCTTTTATTTAGATATATTTTCTTTCTGTCATACACATCGATATATACAGATATATCCGTCTACCAAATTCACTCACAAGACTTTGGTCGGACCGTGGCTAAAGCAGTAGTCATTTGCCCGGAAGCGTGTGGTTGAGAAGTAAACTGATAGATAGATAGATAGATAGATAGATAGATAGATAGATAGATAGATAGATAGATAGATAGATAGGTATTAGTTGTCTATAGCTCTATGAATGAGAAAAAGCAGGGGCTCATATTTGATAATAGAGTGGTATATTATTATTAATAAAATGCAGTATTATATTCTTATAATGACTAATTTACTAGTTGGTTTCATATCAGGAGCTTAAAAACCCTGGCAATCACCAGAAAAATCCGAAAGGAATAGTATCACGTAGGCACTTTACAACTTGAGGCCTCGCTTTTCGACTCGGATTCGCCCTGGATTAAACGGAATGACCCTGATGGGTCCTTTGACGTAGCGATGGAAGCATTTGGCAGTGCTGATGTATAGGCTTTTTTTTAATTCTAGATATGCTCAACAAGAAATTCACCTCAACTAACTTTGGCCTCAACTAGCTTTGGCCTCAACTAGCTTTGGGAAGTGCTTCTACATTACCGAGAGGGTCGAATGGCCACACACTCGATAGACTTTTAAAAGAATCTAGCCCATGCCTTTAATTCTCTTGGGCTCAAGGCCACAATAGAAACCAGTCTGAGAGTGGGTGATTTCCTGGATGTGACACTAAACTTAGACACTGATACCAATAGACCCTTTTGGAAATCGAATGAGAGGTTGATATACATTAACAGGTTCGTACCATCCTGCCATAGGGACGTTGTGAAGAGGAGTAACAGAAGAATCTCCAACTTATTTTTTGAACAAGGAGATTTTCGATACAGCAGTCCCGTACTACAACGAGACCTGAGCCGCCACTTGTTTTAAGGATAAGATTAGATATATGCCCGACGCTAACTCCACTAAGAGAAACGCCATCGTAAATTCACATGGTTTGCATCCCTATTTTCCCGAAACTTAAAACTTGTATAGGGAGGGGTCTTCCTTAGTTTAAGTGTTAAATGCTTTCCCCAAACACAAAGATGCGGCAAAATATTTCATGCATACACCTCGAGGATCTCTTTTAGCTGTGCTGCGGGCATAAAAAAATATTAGTAAGCAGGTCCAACCCTGAAACAGAGACAAACTGCTCATACAGAAGTAACACTATATGTCCACTTAGCAACTGTTGCAATGCAGAAACCGTTGTGTATGAGGCGATGCTAACGTTAAAGGATTCTAATGGAGCTACGGACATGCGGAAGTATGCTGGCGCAACAAAGGGTCCCTTCAGAATCACATTCATGGGTCACAAGTCTTTGCTTGATATCCAAGAGTGAGGTACTCAATAAGCCAATAAGATCACGAGTCGACGGCAAAACCTTTACATGGTTCTTCGACTTGCTAAAAAGAGCAGTCAAAATTTCTTCAAAGCAAACTCGTACTGTCTTAAATAAGGTGGAGTACGATGACGTACGGTGCCAGAAAAAAAAAGAGGAAAAAACGAGATAGTCATGGCTGGATTGCTTTTAACCATAGGGTTGCTTAATCAATAAACTAAACAATAACAAGAACAAATATGTTAATCTGCTTCCCTCCAAAATCTGATTTTCTTTCTGATTACAAAAAACGAATTAGATCTATGTTACAGTTAATGGTTATTTCAAGCGAAACAATGCGTTGGAAAAATAAACAGAACAAGCGTAAAACAATGAAAATAAACTCGAAAATCAGGAAATTTACTATCCTACTAATTTGATATCCCATCACTTTACTACATGTCCCACTAATTTTGAATGTGCTTTGATTAGAAGAATAAAATATGATTAGGAAAAGTACAGGAGCGAAACGATATCACAGTATTAGGAGAACAAATAAAAAATTAGGAAGGTTTTAAAAAATAAATAAGGCTAACATACACCACATCACACACACACACACCACACACACACACGCACACACACGCACACATATATATATATATA
>NC_068981.1:153669585-153675745 GCF_001194135.2 Octopus bimaculoides
TTTTAGACAACGAAAGGCTATGAGGGTCTCTTTCCTCTGAGTAAAAGAGGAATCAAAGAGATCTGTAGGGCAAAAATGGTTCAGAATCACTGACCTAACCTTAAAACAAGTAAAAGATAAAAGATGAAGAAACCCAAATATATTATAGTCACTTTGTAGGCACAATATGGTTGAATATATGAGTTTGTTTCGCTACCATGACACTATGGTATGTGAGGCAAATATAATTTATTATAGCCTCGGATCAATCCTGTCCTTGTGAGTGAAATTGGGTTGACAGAAACTGCATACTAGATCGTTGGGTATATTGTACAACCTCATCACCCACTGTCACGTTGATTTTACTTGGGAATTATGATAAGGGTACACTGACTGTGGCATACGGAATAACATCGCATGTTAATTCAGGAGTGATTTAATTTATTTTTGAAAATCAAAACGTTTGTGAAATCGTTATTTGTATATTAATTTTCATGAAGTAAATTATCTTAAATAATATTTTCAACATTTTCCTGTATTTCTTTATACATTTACTCGTGTAGGAAAATATATTTTTCTCTTGAGTGTGTGTGTGTGTGCGCGCGCGCGCGCGTGTGTGTGTGTATATGTGAGATAGATTTATATATAGTATATGTGTGATATAATTGAATACTGAGGTCGATGTAATCGACTTAACCCCTCTCCCAAAATTTTAAGGCCTTGTGCCTATAGTAGAAACGATTTTTATTATCCTTGATTTGACTCAGGTTCGTTCTTATTCCTCGTAGAATGCCTGTAACCTTAGGTATCAACAATCTTTCAATAGTCTTTCAAGTGCTCATGACCCTCCTGATAATCTTTCCTGACCCTAAGAGGCAAATTTTCTGTAGAAGCGCTACAATGTGTCTATATCTTTGCTTACAGTTCCCAATGCACCAATCATTATAGGCACAACCTTTACAATTTTCATATTCCAAATTCTTGCAATTATTGCTTAAATGACATTTAAGGGATTATAAATTCTTGCATTTATTGTTTCAATAACATTAAAGGGGTTGTATTTCTTTTTTGTCTTCTTTATTTACGATCTTGGAATCAAACGGACATGATGGATCAATTAGTAGGCAACTTCGCTTTCCCTAGTCTATTATTGTTATATCTGGTCTATTATTTTCTAGCTTCTCATCCGTTTGAATATGGAAGTCCCACAGAATCTTACAAGTCTCACACCCCAGCACTCCTTCGATCCGATGATCATACCATGTGTCTCCAGCTTCAAATCCTCATTTCTGGCAAAGCTTCAGTATAAAACTTTTACAGCTTGGTCATGCGTCTATTTCTTATATTCTTCTTGTGCCAAACTGGAACATTCTGCAATAATGTGTGCCACTGTCTCGTTCCAAGTTCCACACACTCTACATTTTTCTGACAAATTCTCCATATATACATTTTCCCTCAAGTTGTTTGTTTTTATCGTTTGATCCTGGACTACTACAATTAAGCTCTGTTTCTTTTTTTTTTTAATTGCCCTTTTTTAACCAAGCCCCAGATTTTGTTCCACATACATCTTCATTGGCTTTCCAAAATGACCATGCAAAGATTTCTCTTCAATCTGTTTAACATGCTTTCTTTGAATTTCATTCTTGTCCTTTTTGCCTATTCCACACTTGATCACCTGTTCCTTATTTACTGTCTTTAGTAGTTTCTCTGTATTGTTCTGTTAATATTCTAGTAGGTTTTTTCTTTCCATCTGTACACACTCTGCCACGGTAATTAAGCTTCTTCCAACCTGGTCTCTCATCAGGTACAACCAGTTGATATCAGTCTTCGGATGGTTGGCTCCATACATCGTCAATAGCTTTCTAGCTTTTCAGTCAAGTTTCTGTACATCGTTATTTGTCTAGTCTATAATTTCAATTCCATATCTGATTAGGGGTACTACTCTTGCATTTATTATTTCAATAACATTTTTCGCATTCAGTTCTGGCTGCAATAATTTCCTTATTCTCCTTGTATACTCTCTTCTGGTAATTTGTTTCATTTCTACATGTTTTATTTCTTCTGCTTCAAGTATCTCCAAATACTTATACCACTGTCCTTTTTCAACCACTTTCATTGTTTGTCCATTTGGTATTTCATTTCCCTGGCTTCCTTCAAATGTTCCTGGTTTCATTTTCAACATAGCACATCTTTTCTATCCCAAAATCCATACCGACGTCATTTGAGAAAATGCGGATAGCACGTACAAAACTTTCAAGCTGTTTCGCATTTTACGCATAAATCTTTATATCATCCATAAAAAGTAGATGATTTATCTGATCATATCCTTTTCCCAAATCGTAAGCTATTTTAACTTTTCGCAATATCAAACTAAGCAGTATCATGGCCAATACAAATAGTAGTGGAGGTAAGCTATCGCTTTGAAATATTTCACTTCTGTTCACTTTTCCAAGTCTTTGTCTTCTTCCAATCAATTCAGTATTTCAATGTTTCATACTTTCATTAATCATTTTCTCCATGTTTTCTGCCTCTCCAAATATGCTCATTGTTTAACTTATCCAACTGTGCGGTACCATGTCACATGCTTTTTTGTAATCTAACCATGAAACATTCAGTCTCGTCAATCAACGTCTACAATTTATAATTATCAATTTATCAACTAATTAGTAGTCTTTTGTTGCTCTACTTTGTTTCCTGCATCCTTTCTTCTCTTCTGGAAGTAGATTGTTACTTTCTAGATGATTATATAGCTTTTCCGCCAAGACACCGGTCATAAACTTCCACATAAGTGGTAAACAGATTATAGGTTGAAAGTTTGATGCCAAGTTACCTTTCGAGGGATCCTTAGGCATAGCAGCGTTCGTCCACTTATCTAGGTAGGGACGTGACCATACTGCATGCATTCATCCAGTTGTGCAGCGATCCTTTCTTGCAACTGTGTAAAGTAGCTTTGTACTCCATCCGGGCCAGGTTCTTTCTAATTTGTAATTCTGTTTAATTTCATTCTCATTGTATATAGATCGATTCTGTCGTCCTTTTGTCTTGGCACAGTTGCAAGTTGTCTTTCCACCTGTTTTAACCATTCTGCACATTCTTTATGCCTCACCGAGATGTTCTACAATTCTCCCAAAAATATTTGACTTTCTTCTGCATCAGGAATCATTTTCTGGCGTTAATTCCCGTCTGTTTCTTCAAAACGACGTCTTCTCTTTGATTGGAACAGTATTCTGTTCAGAGCCTTTGCATCTAGCATATCTTTTCACTTTGGCCTTTAACACTCTCACCCTTTGTAACAATTTTTCATATACTGTTACTTTTCCCCTTCTAACCTGTACTGTCCATTCCATTTTCTGATTACTACCTCATTCTTGAGCTCTCATCTCATTATCCAACTCAATTGCCTCGTTTCTTTCCTTGTCTTTTCCAACGTCATTCGCATTCTCTTCCTCCAGTTTGGTTCTTTCCTTTCATTTCATTTCATTTCATCAGTTTTCCGCTTGTATCCTATCATGTCAGCTACCGCATAAGCAGCAGCTATGATTAGCTGGTTTGTTTTACTCATGTTTTCTGTTCTAATCAAGCTCAAAAGGTCATTTACTTTGACTGTGGTTCTCCGTACTTTCCCTCTGTATCTGACATTCGGTGGTACTTCATAGTTTCCATCATACATTTTATCTCGTAGCATTTATAGAATTTCCTTCTCTTCGTCATTCAAATCTTGTGCAGCAGTTACTGTCATTTGTCCAACTAGATCATCTTCCTTATTTACTTCATCAGCAATCTCAGGCACATAGTGATTTCCTTCTTTTTCATATTCTTCATCTTTTACCCCTTCATTACCGCTTTCTGCTTCTGTTGTTTCTCTCTCTCTTCCTTCTCATTTTTTATCCTTCTCTGAATTTCTTCAACTTCTTATCTTGTAATCCAGTCGTTTATACGAATTGCCTTTGCCTGGTCTATCAGTCGCTGGGCGGATACTTCAAAAACTTCTTTTCCATCCTATATTCTCTCCATTCGTTTCATGAAGCCTCTTTTATTTGACTCACTCCTCAGCCAGCATTCAATTACAATTTCGTTCACCTCTTTTTCCCATTTCCTTTTTCTTTTTTTCTTTTGCACTTTTGACTTCGACTCTGGTTCTGATCAATGGCTATTATTATCATTATTATTATCATTTTCATTAGCATCTTCTTTCAATTCTGTTTCGATTTCTTGCCGAGTGTCTTCCTGACACCTAGAGCAGAGAAACGTACTGTATACATTGGTAGGCCATTAAAACAAACTCACCAGATTGCTCATTTACAGAGTTATGTGATAGAGAAAAGGGGGAAGACTGTCACTAGCAAGGTTTCTTTACTTTCGGCTAGGTATTTCATTAAGTGCTCGAGTTCGATACGCGCACAGTCTTCCACACTTATCAGTCCTCTTCCTCCATTTGCTCTCTTCATGTATAGGCGATCAGTGTTTGCACGTGGATGATGGGCTCCATGCATTGTTAGGAGCTTTCTTGACTTCCTGTTCATTTTCTTTAGCTCCTCTTCAGTCCACTTCGGGATTCTAGCGCCATACCGAACTACCGCAACTGCGCGCGAGTTTATTGCCGAAATTATGTTTCTGGCATTCAGCTTTGAAGCCAATATTTTTCTCACTCGCCGCAGATACTCTCCTTAAGTCTTTCCTTTCATGTCGTGGTGCTTGATTTCATCTACCTCAAGTATTCCCAGGTATTTATAGATGGATTGAGGTTGAATTGCCTTCATCATTTCACCACTTGGCAACCATATGCCTTCTGTCTTGGCAAGATTTCCTCGTCTCATCACCATTGTAGCACATGTTGAGAGTCCAAACTCCATCTTAATATCATTGGAAAATATCCGCGCAGACTTGGACTACGCTGTCCAGTTCTACCTCAATTTTTGTGAATAGCTTCTGGTCGTCCATGAATAGCAAGTGGTTTAGTTTTCTCTTACCTCTTCCCAGATCATTATTATTATTATTATTATTATTATTATTATTATTATTATTATTATTATTATTATTATTATTATTATTATTATTATTATTATTATTATTATTATTATTATTATTATTATTATTATTATTATTATTATTATTATTATTATTATTGTGGAGGCGCAATGGCCCAGTGGTTAGGGCAGCGGACTCGCGGTCATTGGATCGCGGTTTCGATTCTCAGACCGGGCGTTGTGAGTGTTTATTGAGCGAAAACACCTAAAGCTCCACGAGGCTCCGGCAGGGGATGGTGGCGAACCCTGCTATACTCTTCCACCACAACTTTCTCTCACTCTTTCTTCTTGTTTCTGTTGTACCTGTATTTCAAAGGGCCAGCCTTGTTACACTGTGTCACGCTGAATATCCCCGAGAACTACGTTAAAGGTACATGTGTCTGTGGAGTGCTCAACCACTTGCACGTTAATTTCACGAGCTGGCTGTTCCGTTGATCGGATCAACTGGAACTCTCGACGTCGTAAGCGACGGAGTGCCAACAATTATTATTATTATTATTATTATTATTATTGTTATTATTATTAACTCGCATTTTGTTGGAACTCCTAGAGTCTTGCATGCGTAGTGGGTTTGCTGCCTACAAACTACGGTACCATTCTATCAGTTCTTTTCAACTATCAAATACTTTCCTGGTTATTCTGACCAGGTAACATTTCTACTGGGCACTCTAATCCGATTTCCTTTATCTTCTGTTTGATGTCTTTAGATACTGTCCCCAAGTACCCATATTATTATCCTCATCATCATCATCAGTAGTAGATGTAGTAGTAGTAGTAGTAGTAGTAGTAGTAGTAGTAGTATACACACACGACGACCTTCCATACAGTTTCTTCTTTCTTTATTGCCCACAAGGGGCTAAACATAGAGGGGACAAACAAGAACAGACAAAGGGATTAAGTCGATGACATCAACCCCAGGGCGTAACTGGTACTTAATTTATCGACCCTGAAAGGATGAAAGGCAAAGTCGACCGCAGCGGAATTTGAACTCAGAACGTAGCGGCAGACGAAATACCGCTAAGCATTTCGCCCGGCGTGCTAACGTTTCTGCCAGAACGTCATCTTCCATACAGTTTCTGTCTACCAAATTCACACACAAGATATTAATTGGCCCGAGGCTTTAGTAGAAGACACTTACCAAAGGTGCCGCGCAG
>NC_068981.1:153677613-153680358 GCF_001194135.2 Octopus bimaculoides
CACACACACACACACACACACACACACACACACACACACACACACACACACACACGCACATATATATATATATACATATATCATTTGTGTTACTGTGCTCATCTTGTCATCAACGATCTTTTGCATAAGTTTGCTTCCATTATTTTCGTCTGTCGTAATGTTACAATATCTGACATTGTGATATCAAACTCTCCGGCTTGGCACAGACTTCACTATGAGAAAAACAGCGTAGATTATTCCGACTGGCCACTTCAACGAAGGTAAATAACAAGAGAGTTAGCAACAACAACGCTTTTCCTAAAATTCCTAATCTTTAGTTGTTTTTATTGTTGAAATGACAGGTTAAGACACTACTCTATACTAGAATCTAAACACTAATGGAAGCATTACCAAGAAATACTATTAGACACAATACACAGTGAAGTTTTGCTGTATTTACTAACAGTGCCTTAATCTTTATTATACGAGGGTAATCCCAAAAGTAAGGTCTCCAGAAATATTTAGAAATCACAGAAACGTTTATTGCCAATGATGTTTACATCATTTTAAAGTTTGAACATTTATCTATTTTTCTACATAATCGCCATTTCGGTTGATGCATTTTTGTAGGCGCTGGGGAAGGTTTTGTATACCCATGTCATACCGGCTCATCGCCATGTCGTTGAGGAAGCGTTGAACTTCATCTTTCACCTCATCGTCGTTGCTGAAGCGCGTTCCGGCCAAATGTTCTTTCAATTTAGGGAACAGGTGGTAGTCACTGGGTGCCAAGTCCGGACTATAAGGTGGGTTGCCGTTTATGTCTTCTGTGAGCATTCGTGGGACCCATCTTGCGCACACCTCCCGATATTGCAACTTTTCACTCAAAACCTTATGAATGCTGCTTCAGGAAATCTCAGAAACCAAAATGTGGAGATCATCCAGTGTGATCCGCCGATTTTCACGTAGGATTTGCTCAACCTTCGTGACTGTCTCGTCGGAAACTGGTGGTCACCCGCTTCTTTCTTCATCAGGAATTTCAGTACGACCAGCTGCAAATTCCTACAACATTTGCAGATGTACACTTCCGTTAATTGGTGATGAATTTCAATCGATTTAATGTATTTTGCATTCAAAAACCGTATAACTGCGCGAACTTCACACTTGGCGGTAGTGTCAATCCGGAGCTCCATCAGATACGACTGCCATGCCAAGACTGAGCGTGGCAGCGAGGTGCGCGCAGGGGCAGGCGCAGGCGCTTGCACAACAAACACAACAGTATGGCCAATAGCTGCACGCACAGTTTCTCTGCGACCCCAGCGCTTTGGAGACCTTACTTTTGGGATTACCCTCGTGAAAACTTTTATCTCTGAGTAATTAACAATTTGTTTCAACTTATATACATCATTTGATTTATAAACAACTCAATCCACTTATATAAATCTTATCAGAGCTATGGTTTAAAGTCAAACGAAATTCTGTGTGAATGGACAGCTGGATTGAAAAAAATTTAATTCAAATGCCTATGAATTATGAACGTGAGCGTTAACTTTTCAACTACATAGCAATTACAATTAAAAAACAACACAATTATAAAGGATAAAATATAGTAACATACGCCAGAACACATGGCAACATGTTTCACCGTGAATTGAAGATGAACTACAGTAAGAATTCTTCCCTTATTGTACGCAAACACTAATGCACACAATATGAACAAAAAGCACAAACAAGATAGATATATGTATATTTAATATACATATATATTTATATACATATATGCAAAATCAAGGTATATTACGTCCACATTTGAATTATTGAGTAACTGCCTCAATATCCAGTCATAATGTTGTAAGAGCTGGGTCAGGCAGCTCCTACCTGGTCGAAAGCCGTCCTGGGTATCACTCAGCAAGTTATTTTCTTCAATGAATGCGATTAGTTTTCCTCTAACTATTCGTTCCATGACTTTGCTGATGTGTGAAGTCAGAGAGAAAGGCCTATAGTTTTTGGCATCTGCTCCGCTTCCCTCTTTATAGATTGGGCATATTATTCCCCCCTTCAGCTTGCTTGGCAGTCTGCCATTTGCAAGAAATTTCTGGAAGAGGGGTTTTGCCAGGGCATGCTTACACGATTTGAGGAGGATTGCTGGGAAACCATCAGGACCAGCAGTTGAGTTTGTGTCCCCTTCATCTATGGCTAGTAGTACATCTTCGCTAATGTCGATGTATCATGTCGATGTATCATGTCAATGTCTGGTGTGGAAAAACATTTTTGACAGTCATCTCTGAGGATCTCTTTCTGGATCGATTTCCAGTCTGCTTTTTGGAAGTTCAGATTGGAGAGATTTCGGGTGCTTCCTTTAGGCTGTATGTCTCTAGTTACTTTCGGCCCAAACATAGACAGCTCTTTTATGTTGTGATCTGAGACTAATGTCAGCGTCACTTTCACATCATGAATGATGTCCATATTGTTCGTGAAGCAAAGATCCAGAATGTTATTCGCTCTAGTTGATCTGAGAACAGCTTGCTCCATGAATAGGGAATTGGTGAGGTTGAGCAGGGACTCCACCTGTGCCTGCTTGCAATGAGTCATTCCTGAGAGTATGAGACTTTCAGGCCATTTGACGTTGGGGAAGTTGAAATCTCCCATAAGAAATATGGTCACGCAGTGTTCCAGTTTCATGAGGATTTCTTTAATTTTTGTGAGGCAATCTTCAAATTTGCGGATGTGGTTTGGAGCATCCGGTAGGCATATATATATATATATATA
>NC_068981.1:153686520-153691624 GCF_001194135.2 Octopus bimaculoides
ATGTATGTGTATGTACGTGTATGTATATATACATATATATATATATATATATATATATATACGCACGTGTGCATATATATATATATGTATGTGTATATATATATATATTTGTGTCTGTATATATATGTGTATTTGTGTGTATATATGCGTGTGTATATATATATATGCATGTGTATTATATATACGTATGTGCGCATGTGTATGTGTGTGTGTGTATTGTGTCAGAGCAAAGTCTCAATTCTTTAATGGTCTCTGTTACAACACACTTGATATATTTTCCGTTTTATATGCAAGTTTATGTTCGCAGCTGGACAAGGAATAAATCGCCCGGTACATTCACAATAGTATTTTCCTTTTTCTTTTCCTTTCTTTCCAATTTAATTTCCACCGCATGGTTTTTTTAAAGGTTTCACTTTCGTGAAATACAAGATATTTATGTAGTTGTCAATAATTAGTTACATCATGAACATACGGCGCAGACATGGCTGTGTGGTTAAGAAGCTCGCTTTGCAGCCACATGATTTCGGGTTCAGTTCCACTGCGTGGCATCTAGACCAAGTGTCTTTTATAACCCCGGGCCAACTACTGCCTTGTGAATGAATTTGAAAGAAACCTGTCCTATCTATGAATATGTGTAGTGTTTGTGTGTTCCATACTCCCTACTGCTTGACAATCGGTATTGGTCACTCTTTATGCAAAAGAGATCGATAGAATAGGCTCCAGATTTTAATATAGGTATTGAGTTCGATTTGTTCGATTTAACCTTCCAATGTGGTGCAGATCCAGCATGGCCGCAGTCAAATGACTGAAACAAGTAAAAGATAATGAACGAAGCAATTAAAGGAATCTCAACATTCCGTTCAAATTTCGAACTCAGTATTTGAAACAATTAGTTGTCGTTCATAGACTCTACAATCACTAAGCTAAGAAGTGGCTAGAAGAGATTTCCTTGTCTAATAACCTGTACGACACACACACAGAGAACGAGCATATTGTTTATAGTCGTTGAACAAACGTAATTGATAAATTTACTTCACAAAAATTTACATAGAGATTCAAATAATTTGTTCGTTTTAGAGAACATCTCCGCACCTGCACTCAATAAATAATTAAATCATTGATTAACAAAATCGTAATAGCATTGAAATTCTTTCCACGTTTAGTTCTGTGACGGACCCTAGGACTCGACAGGCCGATTACTCGGTTTTCATGGTGTGTAAGTGACCTGGAACGCAACATTCCCCCTTAACGAGACGCAGGGTTACTCATTTACAAGCTTTGTGGACTGGAGCCATGTGAAATTAAGTGTTTTGCTCAAAAACACAATGCACCGCCCAGTCTGAGAACCGAGACCACGATCTTACGATCGTGAGTACAACACTCGAACCACTAATCCACGTGCCTTCATATTGAAACGCTTTGCGCAACATTTTAATTTCTTTTATAGGTAAAAGGCCTCAAACTTGTAATTCGGGGTTAAGAGGGGAGAGAAAACGGAAAGTTTACCTCGGCGAGAATTGAACTCAGGACGCAAAGCGTCGGAATAAATACAACAAGGCATTTTGTCTGGCGCCCTGACGATTCTGCAAAGGTAGCGTACTCCCACTTGGTCATTAGTACCTTGTAACCACGAAACTTTTGAAGAAATTGAAGTGTATGCTCTTTCGCTCCTTATAGAAGGGACAGATTCTGCTGGGTACGATGTCTATCTGCTGCTAACTTCCACCGCAAAAAGAGTCCCAGGGTGTAGTGTCTGAAGATGTGCAGGCATGCACTGGAGATGTAACATTTGCAGAAACTTCTGGACGACGATGTCAAACAGTTGTGATAGTCATTTATGTGACATGTCTTTACACAATGCATCTCTTCCACCGTTCTGCAATCTGAGCTAAAACTCAAACCGAAGTTGTACAATTGGCATCTAAAGTGATACCAAGGATCACGGTACCCTGTCAGCTCGATAGTCCGGTCGATGGGAATTTCACTGTCGCATTCTATAGAGAGCTGGTGATGAGCGTGAGTGACGATGACTACAACCATGAGGATTTTGATGAGGATGGTTAATTCATTTCTCTTGATCAAAATTATAGCGGAAGTTTGGCTGAATCGTTAGAGTATCGAGGGCAAAAAAACCTCGCCGTAGTTGTTCCTACTCATTACATGTTGAGTTCAAATACTACCGAAGTCAACTTTGCCTTTCATCCCACTAAGCTGGCAGAATAAAGTATCAGCCTAAGAGTCAATGTAACCGACTAGCCCCTTCTCTCAAAAGTGCTGGCCTTCTACTTTAATCAGAAACTACATAAAGGCCAGTGAATTCGCAGAATCATTAGAGCGTCGGGAAAACTGTTTTGCAGTATTTGCTCGGTCTCTTCACGCTCTGAGTTCCAATCCTGCCGAGGCCAACCTTGTTTTTCATCCTTTCAGGCTTCGATAAAATAAAGTATTATATATATATATATATATATATTATCGACCAAATTCTTCCCCTCAAAACTGCTGGCTTTGTACCGAAATCAGAAACTATTTCTCTTGGTACAATACCAAAAAAAAGTTGATTGGAGTGAATCAATATATTATTGGTATTTATTTGTCGATTTCTGTTGGATTAAAGTAGGTGCGACCTGCTAGATAGAGTAACCGAATTCCCACGCATTAGACTCCACAATCATCAAAACGGAAAAAAAAAAAGAGACAGTGAACAAGCGTAGTCCGAAATATTCAGAGAAAAAGGCGTGGGAGTCACGGATATAAGATGTCGACCAAGAGTGAAACAACAGCAGCATTTTATCCTAACTAGTCTATTCTTAATCAATCCTATCACATTTGAGCTGCAGATTATTTGGTACAAACAACCAGATTCCGAGTAATTGCTGAGTATGAAATGCTTTTTACTGCCTTACAGAGTATTGTTTTGAAAAACATAATGTTCAAACTACTAAAATTAATTTCAAACCACTCCGATACCAGTTTGTATCCAGGTATTTTCTAAATTAAATGCAACTCTGATCTTATCTTGTTCTTCAGAATATTATCTTTAATACGCGTCGAATCAGTAAGCCAGAGATAAAATTTAAGCTGATTCACATGAACAGGATCTCTTAAGCTATACAGTTATTTTGATTTGGATTATGAGTGTTAAGATCGTTTGATCCTCAACCCTTTCCCACTAATGTTACAAAGCGTAAAATAATAACAGAGCGAAAACAAAACCACTCAAATGATACGGAAATTTACAACGTTTGAAACACACAAGAAATATACCTGAGTATGAGCAACATGCAAAGAGATATGCATATAAATAGTTATAATAGCAGCGAATTTGATTAACGATAATTCGAACCAGAATGCTCGAATATAAACCCTAGATCCCATTCAATTAGCGTAAAATAGACATATCTTTCACAGAAAACGATATATAAAAGAATAAGTCGATTGTTCTCAAAGACAATAGGAAATATAGAATTAATTCTTTCAGTCTGCTTTTCAACTTATAAAGTCTCTGGACATTAAGTCAGGTAGTTGACAATGGATTTATGATTAGCCATTATCGTAGAGACATTTTTGGCAAGAACATTTTGAGATTGATACATTTTAGGGAATGTACTGGGGGAAAAGAATAACAAATTAAGAAATTATGATAATGGTTGATTATGATGTTGATGGCGGTTGTCGTCGTCGTGGGAAAGAAAATCACTGTTAGGAAATCTGCTAGAATGTTTTATGTTGCCACTGAACAGCTCCCACAATATTATTCAGAAGGAAAAAAATTGTCGTATTGGCTACCTAATCAGATTTTATTTGATTGTGAAATAATGTGTATCTGTAATATTACAGCTACAAGACACTCTATACTTGATATCTTTATTGGCAAGCACACACATAGGCAGCAGTGAAACAACACGTAAAATCTAAAAGCTATCACCAAATGCGCAATAAAATCTGTCTTAACAATGAGACATGAAAAGAAGTCCATCTTCTCGACTGTAAAATCTAGCGAGATGAATCTTTGAAAGTAGTTGATTTATGTCAAGTGTCATGGCTATATACCCCTCAATGATGCTTAAATTGTATCGTTTACACTTTCCAATCTTTCGTGCGAAAATGCCTCTTAATCCCTGGGAAACTTATCTGTAGTTCCATGACGTTTAGCGCCGATTCGAAACCAGTCTATGGTTACGTAACATTCTCAGCTATTGTTGAGTCATGACTGAATAAACCTAAGATCAAATACGTTTCAGTTTTGACTTTCCGTAGTTTTTAGCATCAAGGATTACATTGTACAATATGCCCTTCCTATTTTTTTTTTCAAGACACTAGGGTGTGATTTGAGGCAACTAACAACTAGTTCTCGCAGGTAAGTTGACTGCGTAGAGGTTAGTTGTTCTGAAAGGTATTATAGAATCATTTTACGTAGAAGTACCCAGCGCAACTGATTTGAAATCATGATTCTGGGCACCTTATCAAATCAACCATCTCATAGTTACAAGATATCTGATTGGGTTTAAACTTTTCAGCAAATCTCTCTTCCTATGTTTAATGAAGCTCAACTCACTAAAAACAAATTAAACAAAGTCTAAAATAAAATTAATTCTCATGAACTTGGAAGACTTAATAAGAGTATATTCTATGTAGTTGTGAACTTACTTAAAACAAATGCAATTTACACGATACATAATAATTTATATTGATTTTCTTTAACTACGCATAAAGCTGTGTTTTTCAAGGAAGGCTAATGTCATGTTATGATTATACACTACTTTAAAAAGAAAAGAAGGTACAGGTGACGACGTTTCCCCTGAAGAGGAGCAAAGCCGCTGATTCGTCAAAGCAGATAGGATTCGTGAAATTTGAAACCAAAACGGCTTTTCAAAATTTTTTAGAATTTCTTTTCTTTTATTTATTTCTTTCAGTCATTTGGATGCGGCTATGCTGGAGCACCGCCTTTAGTCGATCAAATCGACCCCAGGACTTATTCTTCGTAAGCCTAGTACTTATTCTATCGGTTTCTTTTGCCGAACCGCTATGTTACGGGAATGTAAACACACCAGCATCGGTTGTCAAGCGATGTCGGGGGACAGACATACAAACATATACACACACA
>NC_068981.1:153692228-153693793 GCF_001194135.2 Octopus bimaculoides
CGTTCTGAGTTCAAATTACGCCGAGGTCGATTTTGCCTTTCATCCTTCCGGGGTCGTTAAATTAAGTACCAGTTGCGAACTGGGGTCGATCTAATCGACTGCCTCCCTCCCCAAAAATTCCGTGCTGTGTGCCTAGAGTAGAAAAGAATCGTTAGAACACCAGACCAAATGCTTAGCGACATTTCGTCCGTCTTTACGTTCTGAGTTCAAATTCCACCGGAGTTGACTCTGCCTTTGATCCTTCAGGGGTCGATAAAATAAGTACTAATTGGGTAGTGGGATTGATGAAATCGACGTATCTCTTCCCCGGAAATTACTGGCCTCGTGCCAGAATCTGAAACCAATATTTTCAGGTGAAAAAGCAACACTTTTGGGATTCTCTTCAAAAATTCCAACATACATTCCAAATAAATATTTTTGAAAATTGTTTAATACATGTTTAGGTAGTCAAACTTAACAGTGAAAATGAATCAATACTAGTTTTGTAAATGTTCAAAATATACAGCTTAGATATCTCATAATTTGTCAGTCACGTACGTCTCACTAGAATCGCCCATAGTATGCCTCAATGTACAATTCTATATTAATCATTTCTAAGTATTCTATGTATTGAAACATCGCCTAAACATCAAAATATTTTGACTTTAAGCTATCAAAACATGAATAGCTATTCCAGTCGCATCTCTCATTTACAGAAACTTTCGCGAAAATTTCTCGATAGTTGGAGTGGGTCATAACTTAATTTCATAATGTAAGGGAGATAACTATGATGCCTTAATGTTTTTATATGAAAATATTTTGACAGAAAATTGAAGTCACGCAACGCAACAGAGAAATTTTAGTTTATATATAAAGATTATTTTTCTAAACGGTTATCAATCAAAATATTCAACAGAAACAGTACAGATTATAGACGCAATTAGATCGATAATTTGTTAAACGAAAACATCACTAAAAGAAATGACCATCAAAGTAGAGTTTAATCTATAGTGTGTCAGCGCACGCGCAAGCTGTTAGGCACCATGTCACTCTTGATCAAGCAGCAGCACGATAAAATCCCTTCCAACCGAGACTATCCTTCATGTACAGATAACACAGTAACACATAAGCCACCGTGTTGTTTTCTAAGACAATACGGTTGATTTGAAAGAAGTTTGACAACTAACCCTAACCCTAACAGATTCAACGATCAATTAGAGGCTGCCTTTGGATGAGATGAAGCAGCGTGATTATGAAAGTAACTTCAACCAGTATATAACTATGTGTAGGTGCATGGCTTAGTGGTTATGGTGTTGCACTCATGATTGCGAGATCGTGGGTTCGATTGCCGGGCGCTGCGTTGTGTTCTTGATCAAAGCACTTCATTTCACATTGTTTTGCAATCATTTCATGTCGCACACGGTGCACCTGTACAGGTAATATCGATTTCACTGGAGTGACTGAGCTCATGTGTACACAAACATTTGATCACTATAAACAAATCATCTGTGTGGTTGTTTAGCAAGAAACTGCTGAACCCTCATACGTCGTCTACCGACAGGAGAATCCGCATTATATATATATAT
>NC_068981.1:153693918-153701223 GCF_001194135.2 Octopus bimaculoides
CGAGGCAAACTTGGACAAATGTCCTCTATTATAGACCCACAAAAACCGTTAGATTCACTTCAACATTTAAATTTAATTTGCCAAAATATTTTCGTCACTTTGAGACGGTGACCTGTTCACTGACAGCACGGAATTTTGTCAGTGAACAGGTCGCGGTCTCAAAGCGACGAAAATATTTTGGTAAATTAAATTTCAAACTTTGTAGTGTGAAATGCTACAACACAATTCCAATCCTGTTAAGAGTTAAGTGTACTTTGGGAAGAGAATTTAGAGACGGTAAAAAAAAAAGGTAAACATTCGAAGTATAAAGAAGATATAGAGCAAGAGGAAGGCATCTAGAATATAACCACTTGTTTGGTTTTATATTTTTAAACCTGATCAGCACAGGTTTTGACTCTACAACAGAGAACAAATATTATTGGCAATTGTTCATTTTATCTGACAAACGTAGGATAAAATATGAAATTATACCCAACGTATAATAGTTGACTGCTGTCAGTACTAGTTCTACTGCTGCTTCTATATCAAAAGGCCCCCACCTCATGATGGTAAAATGCAGTTGAAAATCCATGGACAAAACTGAAAGTCATATTTCCTTTCTAAGATATCAACACAAGAGCTGGATCCGTTTATAGAGCTACTCAAGTGTTCCACTTCAGTGACTCGTTTAATGATTCAAGTGTTCCACTCAAGTATTTATATAACTGAAACTGAGTCCAAATCTTTCTTGTAAATCTACAATATCTGTAATACACTAGAGACGATTTCATCGACCATTCATGTCCTTTGATAAATATCTGCCTTATGAACTCATTCGTAAATCACAGCTGTTATTTCTATAGATTTTTCAAGTAATAATCACAAATGAAATGCAAAGAAACTTAAATAGATTTTTGTAACTGGACCTGATTTTTTCTTCTTTTTTTTTTTCACCTTTTCTTTTTCGATATAAAAATATCCAAATATAAATAAAAGATAATTCTTTCTAAAGAAATGACAGTCTGTTGAAACAGATAATACTACCAATGGTTTCCTTTTTATATCCAGCCTAGAAAAGAAATTACTAACTCCAAATACTTTGAGAAATATTACCAGAAATATGGCATAAACAAATACAAGCCACAGTCTTCAGCAACACAAATACTAACCATATTACAAATACAAGACGGTAAAAAACACTAGAATATATTTAGTTCTGACTTAAATTTGAAAGGAAAGCACTCCAAGTTTCAAACTTCTGAGCTAACTTATCCATAGTATAAAGGCAAGTCTGTCCCATCTAAATATTAAAAAAAAAAAAAATTCAATATAAAAGTTATGACTGTTTATAAGATGCTACTTATTAAATGGCTTAGTTTGTTTCAATTACGATATTCAGGGAACATCTGAGATTAATTCCTTAACATCAATATCTGGAAATAAACCTTACAGTTGTAAAATATTTTATGATAAATCAACTTTGAAATTCTTCACAGAGTTTTAAACATAAGAAATTCATACGTTTTCTTTTTTAAATTAATTAAGTTGCTTAGTAAAACCAAAATTATAACTTAAAATATCCTGTGTATTTTTCAATCATATACTTAGCATGCTTCATGAGAAATTATTGCAAACTTCTTTCAAAAGCAATATCCAATATTTAAATGTGAACTTAGTTTCAGTAAACCTGAAAATTAACTCTTTCTTTATGCAAATAATTATCCAAAAGTCTTTATATCAAAGACCATCTATGAAGAATTACATAGAAAATATGACAACTAGTCAGATCTAAAGTTGTTTTTGTTGTTGCAAGTAAAAAGGAAAAACACCAGGGTTCATTTTATGAAGAAAAAAAATTGAGAAAAATCTTTATTTTACTCATTGAAAACATTGATCACAAGCCTATAGAGTCGGTTTCCTGTGCTGTTAACAGCAGTAAAGCATCATACGGTGACCAAGGGCAACTTCCCAGACAAGGCTGCAAGTTTACTGCCATCCCCTTTGAGCCACACAGAAGCAGTAGGAAGGGAAATGGTTTCAGAGCAGTAGATATATAATGACATAAGAAAGAAATAAGTTCGAAGACATCTTTCTGGTGCTACACAGAATCAATGAAGTTGGTGCCTTTAGTTTTAAAATCAAATGAGAACACATTTCAAACAAAGCACTTGCAGACAAGCAACATGGAGTACAAATGAGAACAATTTTGTTTTTTGCTGCAGGTATTTGTAAAGTCAAAGAAAGCATTTGCTCACAATAGATGGTATTTTTAATTGCCAATCTAATAAAATGTCTCACTGATAGACCTTCTGCTTGTCAGAATAGCATGTGCAGAGACAAATGGTATCATTTGCAGTTTTGTTGAAATAATGGAAGACAATTTATAAGCAAATACAGTCAAGTCCATCACACAACTAACCTGCCATTTCACAGCCCATACACATGTTTATCTAATTTTTTATTCACCTATTTTTGAAATAGATTTTTTTCCTGCTCAGTTCATGTGTGATGCTTTTCTCAGTTAGTGATTCCAAGAGACATGCAACAACAAAAAAGCAAGTCGTATTCAACAAATAGGATAACACAAAACAAATTACATTAGTGGAAAGAAAAGCTTCACATAAGCTATTATGTCAAACCATATACAAGAATTATTTCATATTTACATGAAGAAAATGTAGTAGCTATTTTTTAACTTTTTGTTTTGCCATTGTCTAAATGAATCAAGTTATACATATACCTAGAACCTTTCAGAACTATAGATCCCCTTTTCAGCTTGATATCCATAGTAAAAATTTTTTTAAAAAACTGATTTTCTTTAACTTTGATTTCAATCTCTGAATAAACCTAAATGAAACCTAGCATTTAGATCTAAGTTGTCCAATAAGTCGTCCTTGTTGCATCATTTTATATACTGAAATCACTACAGAGAAGCTAAATATGTAAGAGAAATACTGAGTTGACTTTTAATTAAGATTATTTAAGATAATACTAAAATATCTTAGCTGCCATGATAACAAATCATCTACACAATGTCTGTATCATAAATGTTATAATCATCTTGTAGATTCTTGATAACTACCGTAATGTCAAACTGATGCATAGCATCAACATTGAAAGAAACTTTTAAACCAGCTTTACATTTAATCTATATTTCACAATGAATTAATTATTAAACCAAAGATGATAGTTAATCAAACAAAATAAATGCTGTAAGAAATTAATTATTACTTTGTTGGTTAGTCTATTTTAGGAGTTGGTTGAATGCTAATTCACTCAAAATAAATTTTGGGAACTATGATAAAAATATTAGAGACCTGAGATTTTCTTTTTTTAATTCTTTTTCTTTTTCAAAACAAATTAAATTTCAAATGACATAAAAATATTAGTAAAAAAAATAATATTCAAGGTATATAATTTCTATGTTAGTGTGTATGTATACACACAAGAGATGAGTGCAAATGTGTGTATGAATAAGAACATTTCTTCCAAATTCAACAAGATGACTGTAACATTGACGTTACTCTATGGAGCACATTGAATTATCTGTTGTAAATTGCTGATGTTGCACCAGCCTGTCACATTAATGTGCACAACTAAATACTATCAACAGCAAAATTTCCAATGATACCAGATGTCTACGTTATCAAACTCATCAGCAGCTGGCTAAGCAAAATCACCATGGCAGTTCTTGCATTGGTGGTGTCATTCATAGCGTTATTCTTGCAGAATTCATTGCATTTCAAATGTCAAGCCAAGAAAAGCAGCCAACAGCTAACAGTAATAGTCTGTTCTGAGGAAAACAGAAAATAAGAATTATCAAAGACAGAAACTGAATTCCTCATACAGATTTAAGGATATCTTTTTTTTTATTATTATTCTCTCTGCAAGATTTTCTTCTAAATATTTATGAATTTTATTGAACAATGTGTCTGCAACTGTTTCACAGTGTTCTCTGAATGATACCCCCAATAACTGGTCAGTAATGAAAATGAGTGTAGCCTAGTAGACAGCACAACAACTATGTGATGCTGTCTTCACTTTTACAGTCATTTCCTACGACAATAAACTTAAAAATGCTTTGTTGGGTTGTTGTGTTTTTTTTTTCTTACTTGCTCCTTTAATATTGAATAGCGTGAGTAACATTGTCTCAGCAACAATCAATCGCGTTATTTAAGGAATAATGTTTTCAGATGCATACACACACGTGTTATCACCGGCCTTGATGTGATAGAGTTTTAAATGCGTGAATTAAACTGAAATCCTTATGGATAACATTCAATATTGCAGTCAATGACGATAATGGTTGGGAAACAGCAGAACCTGAAGAAACTAGTGATGGTTATTGTCAGCAAATAGTAAGTACAAGAAATTCAGCAACTAGAATATATCAGATTGCTGTGAGGAAAAATAAAATAACGTTTCAGGCAGGATCCTTCATCGGAGAAAGATTAAAGATTTTCAGAAAAACATTTTATTTTTCTCCACCAAAACATTCTGACCAAAATGTTATGAGTTGTGTTCTACACAGCAAAGTTATCCCATTTCGTGAACTTGTACAGTAATGATTGGATTATCTCCCTTAAACAAATTTGACGTGCTCCCTTTTAGTTTGATGAAACTAAGTTCAGTAAGATTGCTTTTGGACATTTTCAAATTAAGCTAGTCGTTTTAGAAAGTTGCAAGTGTGTAAATAGAATAATAAAATTTGCAAGACTCTGCAAGTAAAAGAGCAATAGATCGAACATCAGAGATTGCAACTAAACATCTAAGTATCCTTTAAGATAACAGATAGAATTAGCAATAAGATATATGAGGACTAGCAAATGAATTTAGATGCTACAACTGGTTGTGTCAGGATTATAGTAGCAAATGGCTCTTGAAGAATAAATGTCATTAATAGATTCTACAGCACAATACACATATTAGTGACTGTTTTAATGGGACCATTAAACGCTACATTAATAATTGTTAGTGTAAGTGGTGTTGCATGTAAGGTATATTTTTAAAAGTGTGATAACTGAATAAATTATTAACCCAACAGCATTGCTATCCTATTACTCTATCAATAAATCTGAATATTATAATCCCTTATGCAGTTTATATTATGGATATAATGAGACCTAACACAGACTTTGAAATTATTTCATAACGAATGGAGATAAATGTCTAAGTTTGAATAACCAACTGTAAGAGAAATGACCTAATCGAGTTCTCAAATTTGAATAAGTCTGTATGCCATGGGGAAACGAGGGGAGCACTGTGTTTCAACAAAGCTCTTCTTCAGGTGAGAAAAAAATGTAAATGTTTAAGATAGATGAGAAAACTGTCTCAAGGATATCTTAAATATCTAAATTTATTTTTCTCTCCAAGGAATTCTCAAAACCTCAGTACTTCTTGTGCTTTCCCCCGTAGCATATGGATTTGCCCAAATTAGCAAACTCTACCTGATAAGAGTCATAGATAAATGAAAATCTCACTATCAGACTCAGATGTTATTTGTGTTATAATTTTGAAAGTTGTTTTTCATTAACTTGCAATTAAGTGGTGACTTAAAGGAGAAACTATACACTTTTTGAGAGAGAATATATTAAAGATTGATTTAAGCTAAAAGTGCACAGTGAGTGTGGCAACAAGAGATACAAAAACAAAAATGGCAACAGAAGATGCAAACAAAAGACATAGCAAAAGGTGCAGACTATTTAGAATAGAAGATACAAAGGGCAAATATTAACACAATATATAATCTGCAAGGTTTTAGAATAGCTGTGATCTGGAGAGTCCTTAGAAAATAATTGCTTTGTGGACAATGCTTAATTTATATTGTTCTTTTTATGGTGTTATTAATGGGGGAAATATTAGATTTGTGCAGGCAAATTTATATGTAATATTTCAAAAATTGTAAACTACCCTTAGAGAAACACAAACAAGATTATTATTATATTTGTAAAGAGAAAGACACGAACTAACAGTCACAGCAGAAACTGAGCAATTATTAAGAACATCTGGATGTGGAATGGAATTAAGAAATTTATATATGGATTTATTTGTTATAAGCTATAAATCTCTTAACATTACATAAAATAGATTTCTTGGGCTAACAACACTTTCTTGTGATAGTCAAATTCAAAGACTACTTTATGAGCAATGTACTCATGAGTTTAGAACATTTTCAAATGAGTCACTACCAGTAAGTTCACTTAAACTTTGTTTAGAATTTGTGTTTTAAGAATTCTGCAATAATGGCTCATGACAATCTTATGCAAACATTATGTAAATGAGATATACAATTTAACCAGATTCTCACAGCTCAAAAGAAGCATACTATTAACTAATTAATCACATTGCTTCTTGTTAATCATACTACTAGAAAAATAATTAATGTAGAATTCTCCTGCCCTGATGCAGTACCAACAAATTTAGAATGTAATCTACAAATGTCAAAATAAGTTCAGAGAATACCCAACAGATCTTCCTTAGTGCTCATTTAGTAATTAATTCTCGTATATTATTATTAATTTACTTATATTATGAATTTAAAATCTCTTTAAACTTTCTTTAAAATAGATGATCTCGGAGAAGGGAGAACACTGAAATGCATATACCATCAAAAAATTATTTTGAATTTGCTTTAAATTTTGACAATTTTTATTTGAAAATAATGAGGCTTAAATAATGAGGAGTTCCAAATAATAAAACTTAAATGAATTAATAATAATAATAATGTGATTAGTTTAAACTTTGCTTTGAAATAAATGGTTGAAAGTATACCTCTTTATAAGTCAAATTATTTTAATTTTGTTTATTTTACAATAACTAAACGCTGTATAACCTCATCTCTTAGAATTTCCTATAAAATAAAAGGCGTTGTTTATACCTATAGCTACAGTGAAAATACCATCTTCAAAGGAAATTTAATGTCATAAGCCGTATTATGAAGACGTCTTTTTCGAGGTTTGTTTATGTTTCTTGTTTTGCTTTTTCTTTTTTTAAGAGAATCTTCCAGGAATTTTTTTGCTCCGATACTATTTTGAGAAATCAGATTGATAAACTAAAATTGATTTCAAGACAATAAGGAGCACAACACCAACAAAACAAAACAAAACAAACAAAAAAGAAAAACAATGAAAAAAAAATACAAACAAGAAATCATTTGAGCAACATCAATTACACATCGAAGCAGCTGCATAGAAATGAAATAAATATTAACATCTAAACAGAAAGACACACACTACATATGAAACAATGAAATGACAGGTTCTTCGATTCTTTAGTAGCAGAGGCCGGATTTCCTGGTACGTTTCGACATACATATATATATATATA
>NC_068981.1:153702124-153724006 GCF_001194135.2 Octopus bimaculoides
ATGGGAGGGAGGGAGGGCCTCTGTCCTTCAGGAGTGCAATCATCCAGGTATATCTATCCTTTCCTGCTCACCTGTCTCACCTTTCCAACACGTTTGTTTTGCTTTGATTAATTTTCTTTATTTTATGCATGTTTGACTTTCTTTTCTTCGGTATAATACATTTTTTTTTGTCTGTCCATTGTTGCCTGAAATTTTTAAGTTACATAACAGAGATTTGAAGACTGACAGAGAGGTAAGGCAGGTAGCAAGGTCAAGTACTGTATTAGTGGTCACAATGCATATCATGCAGTCTGCTTCAGTTTATTTACGAATACATCCACTCAATCACGTCACACCTATACACATTAGTCACACATACTTACAACTAACAACCATACACTCATATATACCACAAACATCATTGGTGCACTTACAAACATAAAGCATCAACAACCACAGGCACACAGCATCGATACACTTATTAACACATACAGTAGCAGCAGCATGATTAAGATCGTTGTCAAGATATCAGTTTATCCTGCAGGAACATAAGTAAGGACTTCCACAAAGTTACCAAATGGTCTCTGCTACTCACACCAGAAGGAATGTCATTTCTTCTTCAATCAAATGACATAAGGTTAACTGGCGTCTGGAAGAAATACAAAGTTGTTTTTTCAGAAAGTAGTTTCAATATACAAGTAGAAATTGTTATACAAATACATTTTACAGAATAAAGACTAAATGGAAAAGTGTTAAACTTGCTTACATTTAACAGAAAATAAAGCATGTATATCCACTCAATATCTAACCCTTTCGTATTCAAATCACTCCAACAAATGTAATATTTATTTTCATAATTTCGAATTAATTATGCATTATGTTGTAGTTTAAAGATTTCAATGATGAGATGGTTTAGCTTTAGAATGACATTGTAGGGTTAGTGTGAGAGGTTGAACTTGGCCACTTTCAATATAAAACAGGTTAAATATTTTGGCCAGACATGGCTGGTTTAAATGCTAAAGGGTTAAACAGTGCATTGATGGTTACAAACCCAAAACAGGTTATCACATTTGAATATTACCATAATTACAAATAAGAAACCTCATAGCTATACATCAAGGTATGAGTAAACTTTATTCCAAATTTCAAAAGATTAGATTCATTGCAGTCAACAGAATATTTATCTATTCATTTTGAATGAATCATTTCAATAGAAACACAGGCAATGATAATTGAAAAAAAGTTAACCATTTCACAATGCATTATGATATAATTAAAACAGAGTTGATTACTTTTGAAATATATTTTTACTTATATCTTTGAGAATACTGAACTTAGGTTCCAAGTAATGTTTATAAGTTAATGCTGTAAACACTCCAGATTTATATGACTAAAGTATTGAGATGTATTCATAACTGTTCTTCAAGCGCACTTCAAAATTTTGAATAGACACTGTAGAGTTATGTCATCCTCAGTCTTATCAAGGTATTTGATTATCAATTCTTTAGTGGAGATAAATTCACATGTCAATCACTAAACGAGTTGCTTGACCTGTTAGAAATAGCAGCCAAATTTCTTAATCATTCTCTAACATTTTAAAAAGGGAAGAATTCAATGGACAATGTGGTCCCTTTTATACAAAAGATAATGTCAAGGCTGGAATGCTCTGATCAGAGCTACTCAAGAACTAAACAACAATAATTGCAGCATTTTTAAGAGCAAAGTAGAAAATAAATTTTAACCTTTTTAGATGGGAAAGGAGACCTATCCACTTAAAATCTCATTGCTCTTAACTGTAGAAAGCAGTTTTACACACCAATCTATCTTTTGTTGAGGAATGTCATGTTTGAAACTATTTTCAGTTGAGAGATGTCAAGTCCACTGAGGCAACATGACTACCAGTTCTATTTCCAGAAGATATTAACTGGAATAACCAGGAAACTCAATTCCCAGTGAAGGGATTAATTATGCAATATTATTTCCATTATGCAATTATAATGGCCTCTGCTTGCAAAACTAGCTGATTTCATGCCACCTCCATTCAAACACACCCAACTCAATCCTCTTTTTATTACTCATGTTGTGTCCAATCTTTCCTTTAGCCCCAAGTTAATCACTATGCTTAGTCTTCTCTCTTCAGAATACTCTCTCCTAGCTCAGGTCTTTCCTGCAGCTGTCAACTTACTTTAAGCTGAATGTTAACAGAACCTATATTACAAGCCTTAGAAGGCCTGTGAATGTCATAGTCATTGCATCTTTTCAGACAAATCACACAGAAAAATATTTCAAAACAGACTTTAGATGAAATATAACCACTAATTATTTCTTAGAAAAGTAACAGTGTTTGTAATTTTTCAATAATTATAATTTAGAAGATAAAAGTTCATAAGATTGACTTGAAAAACACATCTAAAGTCAGTATATTTTTCATGAAGCTTCTTGTTAAATAACAAAGAGGAACCACTTTTTGTAACAATGCCATCTATATCTTCTATGAAACTTCTATGTCATGTTTCTATTACACTAGAAATAGCAGCTAAATTTTCCTCAAACCAATTGTTGTCTCAAAAGATGAAGAATACACTACACAATGTGGTCGGGTAAATAAGATGATATGGAAGAAATTCCTTGGACCATAGTTCTTCACATTTAAACAAACTTAAGGGTCAGCCATGAATACAAAAATTTGATATTCAATAGATACAAATATACTTTCATGTTACTTAATATTATAAGATATAATAAAGAGAACAGAATAAATATAACAGATATTTAACAAAGTCACTCAATAAAATCTCAAGTTTTTCTTAGACATATATTCACTTACCCTTGGCTGAGAATGTTTGATAGCTTCTTCAAGATGTTGACACCAGACCAATGCCTCAGCTTGCGATCCACTTCGTAATTTGTAAACATTTCCTGTCCAAGTAAACCCATATTACCATTTATAATAAAATTACAATTAAACAATTTCTCTTCTTTTTTTTTTTATTTTATTTTATTTCATTCTGTATCAAAAGTTTAACATTCAAACATTTGATATTTAAAATAGATTGTTCAATATAATTTGCCAGCAGGAGATAAATTTTTTTTTTTTTTTTTTAATATGAGTTCCAATATTTGAATTGCAATTATGATGGGGCAATGCCTCTTATTACATCAATCACAGTACTTATTTTGTCTATTTCAGAAGGATGAAAGGCAAAGTCACCTGGAGAAGATTTGAATCAAAACAAAAAGAGCTATATTCAAATTACTATAAAGTATTTTGTGGTATTTAGTTTACCAATTCTGCTATCCACCTACTAATGTGTAGAGAAGAGAGATCATGATGAAGACAAGAGAGTTGATAGCAGAATCTTGGGGGATAGCAATCTGTTCAGTAATGAACACAAATCCATCCTGACTACTTTTAATACTCCTCAACATCTCATAAATTATTTAATCAAGCCAAACTTTGTTTTCTACAAACTGTATATGGAACTCCCTTGAACAACCCATGTTCTTTGCCAAACAGCACTTCTCTTAGAGTTATTTCACTCAAAATACATAATATATTCTTCATGATTCTATAATCTATTTTAGTCATCATTGTTAAAATCATTCAAGAACAGCATCGTCAAAGCTTTTTGTGCTATCTCAGTATATGTCAAAGAGTACTATTCTTTATTTTTGTTTTTTTTGTTTTTATGCTTTTTTGAACATTGAACAGTTTTAATTGCCAGGTCAATAAAATAATAGATGCTACTACAAACTAAAACTACAATGTAACCCAGGTTAACTTTGTTTTGTAGTAGATATTAACTCTTAAACAGCAGATATCATCAGCTGATGTTTCATTAGAAAACAGTGGACATCAATTGATGTTTCAACAATTTTACATGGATACAGCTCTCAGCAATTGACATGCAAGCATCTACTTCATGTAAGCGGCCTTATTGATGGGAGAAATCAAATTGCAAATAGAAGATTTATATAATAATCTTTTTCTGACTTTCCTTCACCATCAGATGAGGTAGGTGATGATGTTGCTCTCGATAGCACAGAAGAAAGTGATACTTCAACTAGCTCTGGACAGAAAAAGTGCACTTATTTCTCTCTATTTGTAAATTTTTTCAATAACAATCAGGAATCTCAAATGAATTTATGTTCATACTGGACGTAAAAGAAAGTGAATACTTTACAGCATTTTTCAATAATGAGATATACATTTATGATCTTGCCTATACCTTGAACATTGAAAACATTCAAAATAAAGCTTCACATAGCAAAAATCAGGTAAATACAAAGTTTGATGAAATGTATAATTTTTTTATGCCCCTTTGTCCTTATTTTCATATTTTCATGCTTTTTGCACCTATTTAAAGTGAAAATAAATATAAAAATTACCTGCAAGTAAAAAAAAAAAGGGGGGGGTTGTTTTTTACCTGTTGGACACGCATTCATGCAGCCCTTTCCTGCCATTTAAGCACTAAACCCTTTTCATACCAACCCACCTGTAACTGCTCCTGGTTCTAATTTTTTTAATCTTTGTTTTAAAGGGCTTTAAATTAAAATGTTCCATCAAAATAGCATATTAATTTCAAAAATCAGTTCAGTTATTTTTCTAAATTAAGTTATTTTCGTAAATTCTTTGTTATTCTCACAATTAAGTGAAACAAAGCAGTGTATTTTAACAGAAGTATTAAAACTGGAAATTGGATGTAAAGTTGCATGATTTTACATTCTTTTTTTTTTATGTGTGAATAATGTTTGTATGGCAAATCATGTAAGCAAAGAGTGAACATTTGAAATCAAGAAAATTACCTTTAGTGGGATTTGACAGTTTGAATGAATCTGGCTGGAAAGGATTACATCCCATGACAACCATCCACCCGATTATCGAAACCATTTTGCTTGGACAAGATTTGAACTGGAATAAAAATAGGATTTTCCTTTTCATTTATTTGAAACTCTTTTGCAAGCATTCTCATATTTTGATTATGTAATGAGATTATTTTTGATAACTTTATGGTTTTAAGTAGTCGTAGTGGTACTACATTTTACAATATACGAAACCAAGTACAACTTATCAGTGTGGTATCAATTTTAATGTGTAGTCAGTTTTAGTAATCTGAGTTTATTGTAAGTGACAACATATTTTGGTAATACAATTGAATGTAATATAATTGTACAATTATATAAATATGATTTAGGAAGAATGTGAATGCATTAAAAATTAGCTCAGAGAATACTATAGAGTGCTGCCCCATTCTTTTTACAAAACACAGTAATTCTCAATGGCCCAATTCTTTTAGCAGTAAATATATCCCATCTATAAATATATCTCACTACTGTAAACAACTGACAGGTATTTATAAAGATTTCAGCACTGAGCAACTAAAATCAAACTGATTCTCTGTTAATGACATGAAAACTGGGGTTGGATAAGTCACAGAAGATTGAAACATTTTTTTTTAACCTACAAGTAAAAGCAAGAATGATGTAGTAAATAAGAGTAAACAGTTATCTACCTTGGTCAGAGATTGTCTTCACAGCTACCCTGATTTATATTTACTTGTGTACAAGTCAAACTATTTTATACTTGATTTTAACTGTAAAAAAAACTGGGGTGCGATTTATACACAGGATAAAGCTAAAACTATAAAGGGTAAAAATTTTGTTACCAAGATTAAAGGCCAAATAAGGGGTGTGACTTTTACAAAAATACAGCATATCAAAATAAAAAAAGTCCAAAACTAAATTTGATAAAATAACTTACAGAAGCTCGTTCACTTCCTCGTAAAGATTTTGCTGGATAATAAATTAACGAGGAACCCCACAAGGCAACCCAGTACCGTGTCCATGATGACACCTACAACAAAGTTTAAAAAATGTTTAAATTTAACAAATTGTAACATAAAATTAGTTTTTTATTGAGTAATTTGAATTAATACTCAATTTGTTATAGTTAACGTTGTATGAATAACAATCACTTTATATAACTGGAGAAGGGGAAAGTGATCTATAAAATAATAAAAAAGCGATATATAAAAAAAAAAAGAATATAATACTTAATGAAGAAGAAGGAATGTCAGTAAAGTT
This sequence comes from Octopus bimaculoides, assembly GCF_001194135.2. NCBI lineage: Eukaryota > Metazoa > Mollusca > Cephalopoda > Octopoda > Octopodidae > Octopus > Octopus bimaculoides. Next base: position 153,708,188 of record NC_068981.1, read on the forward strand.
TAACTGCAACAACGAAATCTTTAGAAAATATATACTATAACAACATCTAAAGAGACTCCCTAAATTGAATCATGAGGTATAGCCTTACAACAATAATTATTGTGATGTGCAACTTACTGAAATAACAAAGACAATGGCATAATAAAGTTGTCACTACTAATATACAACTAATTTCATTAATATAGTTTTAAAGAACGTAGTTTCACTGCTATTTTACTAGAACTACTTTAGACAGAGCTAATGAGGGAGCTAACTGACTATTCTTTTAAGGTCAATGAAATAATAACCAGTCAAATATTGCAAGGTTCAGCTAATCAAACTTTCCTGGAAAGTTTGTCCTCTTATGCAAATTCTAGTAATTATTTTTAAATATATACGAATAAATTTAAAACACGAAACATCACACCATTTATTTTTATTCATACTTATTTTTCTAAAGACTCAACTTGTGTGGAATTCGCCCATCTACATTGAGGAAAACATAACGTGGAGTACAAAGGGAGGTAACTCCTAAGAAAATGAAATTTGTTGAGCTAACTTAGAACAAAGATTTCTGCACCAAACAAACATGTACTACTCCAAAATTCAACATTCTAATCAATGAATGCAAATATTTGACGAAGATTTTTGGAGTTATCTTGTTCCTCTAAACATCTAAATTTAACTATCTCAAAAGTGTTTGCTTCCTTAAATTTTATACAATATTTATATGAACATATACAGTTGCTGCAAACACCAATAGTTCCAGAACTAGCTCGTTTACATTAGAATTATTAAAGCTACATCAATTCTTCTCCAGATATATATATTTTTTTTATTTTTTCCAAAAACTTCTTAACAAGCTATTAAATAAGTAGCTATTTTCCAACACAGCATTACAAAATATTTCTAAATACATTTAATGCCAAAGTGAAACAAACTCCAAGTCAATAACCAAAACTATGTACATACAACATTAAATCTCTGAACGAGGTATTAACAGTAACTGCACGACAAGGTGCAAGTATACTTCACCTTATGTACATACAATTTCCATTAAAACATAGCAGGGAAAATAACAAAAATAACCCAAAACATGAGAAATTAGTTGCATTCAATAGTTTTATACCCAATATGATTCCTTATTCTTCATTTGTTTCAGTCATTTAACTGCAGCCATGTTGGAGCACCACCTTTTAGTCGAACAAATCGACCCCCAGGACATTCTTTGTAAGCCTAGTACATATTCTATCAGTGTCTTTTGCCAAACCGCTAAGTTACGGGAACGTAAACACATTAACATCAGTTATCAAGCAATGGTAGGGGGACAAACACAGACACACAAACATGTACATATATATATATATATATATATATATATATATATATATATATATATATATATATATATATGGCTTCTTTCAGTTTCCGTCTACCAAATCCATTCACAAGGCTTTGGTTGGCACCAGGCAATAGTAGAAGACACTTGCCCAAGGTGCCACGCAGTGGGACTGAACCCGGAACCATGTGGTTGGCAAACAAGTTACTCCCCATACAGCCACTACTGTGCTTATGGTCATTCTTTTTGCACACAAACTCAACACTTTAGCAATGAGTCTTATAACAAATGAACACAACTTACAGTAGGTTTCTTTCCCTCTTTGAGCAACGTTTTACGTCGTAAGCACCCTTCATATGTGAAATTTGTTTCATGAGTGTCTTCAGAGCCACGGGTTCTGAAAATTATGAAAACATTTTAAAATTTAATAAAAAAACAAAAATAAAATACAATCTGCAAATTTAATAACTAGAGTAGTGGTTCTTTTTTTTTTTTTGCTTTGTAGTCCTCCCCGCCAAGTTGTTGCTATGCCTAGCACTCACCTAAGTGGCAAGTGAGGTATCAGGACTAAACTAACATAACATAACATGAATGATTATATATTTTACACTAAAAATGGATTGAGTAAGCTTTTTAACAGTGAAGTGAAAAAAGAAATTGAAGAAATAATTGTAAATTTACTTTATACATTGTAAGTTAATGACTTCCCTGTGTGTGATGAGATCTCATTTTATTTAAATAGCCATTACTAGTTTTATCATGTATAATATAATTACTACTATAGGTAAAATTTAGCATGTTGATTATGTTACCCCACTGCCCCTTAAAGCTTAAAGCCCTCTTCAGCATGCCCAGTGATCTCCTTGGGGGTGGTACTGCCCACATTGAGAGCCTCTGAACTAGAGGGTAATAAGTACACCCAAACATCACTTACAAGCAGGTATGACTTGGTAACAAAAACCAGGTTTCCATAACTTGTTTTTGGTACCTAAGAAGTCACAAACGTATATAGATACAATCTTGGCCCCTCAGCCTTAACTGATCAGAACACCCAGAATGTGACAAGAGGAAAGAGAAAGGCTGCACCTACACACTGGTTGGTACTCAATACAGCTGAGTAGACTGGAGCAATGTAGAATGAAGTACCTTGCTCAAGGACACAATGTACAGCCAAGTCAAGGAATTAAACCTACAACCTTATAATTGTAAGCTAAATACCTTAACCACTAGAGAATAACTGTTGCTGCAATAATTAATTACATGGTTGGGCGTGTTACATTTCAGTTATAAAATCATTCAAACAAAAGAAGGAAAACATTGTTGCCAAAACTTTACATTAAAATAACTAGAACTGTAGAAAGATGGTAGCAGAGTCTTTATTACAAACAGATTGCTGGTTATGAAGCAAAAATGTAATGGTTGTCAATATTTACCTTTCCATAGCTGGCCATAAAGAATCTGGCTCAAGATTACATGTGAATGTGATATCACGATCAAAAGCTATAAGAACAAAGGAGTATATATTAAGAAAAAAAGTTTTTCTGAAAATTTGGCACAATAAATTTGTTATATACTAACAGCAAATGAAAAACATTCCAGCAATTTTTGTATCTATGTGTATGTGCGGGTGTGTACATGCACGCTTGTGTAAAATAACAATTAAACAACAGGTTATATTTTGGTAAAATGCTATATTGTTAGTCAGACACTTTGACTAGATTTAAACAAAAATTGTTATCTTTTGACAAGGAACTAAGCCTCTCATTGCAGTGGAGGGATAGAATTGATTGAAATCAAGGCTAGTATATTATTCATATTTCATTAACCCTAAAAAGATGAAAGGTGAAGTTGACTGCAGGATATAGAGAAATAAAACTAAATACTTTAGTTCCAACAATTCAATGCTTGATTTAATTAGGCATCGAGAGAAATACTATTAGTCAAAATTATAACAAAAGAAATTTGAAGTAAGAAATATTTATATGGGAAGCCAAATACTGCTAAAAGCTTATATCCTAACCAAGTAAAACTGTTAGAAAATGTTTCTTTTAATGATTTTGAAATTCTCTTCAACCATTTTAAAATTATGTGAATGCAGATGTACATTATAAATTCACGTGCAAGGGTGTATATGCCTGCAGGGTAGTTGTAACTGTTGATATGTGGAGAGGTAAGTGCATAACAAATGTGTAGGAAATCAATGCAAGTGTTTGAGACTACCATATTTGCATTCAAATACATATGCACATACAATGCAGTATGCTACACAGTGATGTGTGTGTGTGTGTGTGATAAAATACATAAATCTTAGGAAAACTTAACGGTGATTTTGGAGGAAAATGTATGTGTACATGTTGTGGCCATTTGCAACTAAATTCAAATTTAGAAAATATTTAAAAAATAACTTACCTGTCAATTTCCCCGACATGGAACCTTCATTCGAGGCACATGGTGACTCTTCTAAAACACTGTCATCCAGCAGATGTCGAATGCCTTGCACATATGGTGCAGTCGTGCGTGACGGTAGACTGAAGGCTTTCTCATGAGGGTGAGTACAGCTCATGAAGCTGTAACACAAATAGGAGCTATGAGGAAAGCAAGGAAAGTGGGGGGTAGTTATGAGAGCAACAGGGGTAAAAATTGGCACCAGAGCTGTTTTGCACTGGATACTGACTTCATAGACTTACCTGTGACCAATACAAGCAGGTGGAATCAACATTGACACCATATCAGAAAAACCCACCATATCAGTCGTTGATAGTTACAATAATGACAACATTTTAATACAAATAGAGTCAACATATCAAGTGGAAGAGAGAGTCACTATAGTACACTACTAGTCCATATAGAGTGAATCGCCTTAACAACAATCATCATTATATCCATGCTGGCATAGGTTGGACAGACCATCACTATCTAAGTCTGTTATTATTCAGAGTTACTGCCCTTATAAAAATAAATGAAAAGAGTAGGCCTAAATGGTACAGTCACTAGCGTAGCTAGGAGGCGGTATGGGTGACACTTTTGGGTCTGTTGTAGGCAATGTGCTTTTTGTGGTGGCCAGGGGCGGCAAACGTAATGGCCGCCTCATGCGGCACACACTTCAGCTACACTAGTGGGTACAGTCAATTTTTGGCATGGTATCTATAGTCACGTAACACCAACCACTTTACAGAATGTATTAGAAGAATTTTAAAAAAGGCAACAACACTAGAGAGGTTGTCATGCACTTAGCAAATCTAAAGAGTCCAGTGTATTCTACATTATTGTGACTATCTGTGAAAGATTGTTGAATTAAGCATTCGTAGCTTTCATAAGCACATGAAACATGTGTCTAATTGAATAGCTGTCAACTATAATATAAACTAACAGCTGCTGGCACCCAATTTCACTTACAAAGAGTTGATTGACGAGAGACTATGGTAAAAGGCCCTTACCCTACATGTGACAAGGTTATTAAACCAGAGACCTCATGATGGCAAAGTAATCATATTGTATACACACACACACACACTGTGAAAGAAAGTCTTGTTAATGAATCTGGATCATCCCATACAAAGTGAACTTAATACTAAATTGATATATGTAGACAGGGAGAACCACCATATCTGTGCTTGCAGGTAAAAGATACTGCATTCTTCCCTCTTTTGTCACAATGCTGCAATCCTTTTCTTCTGAAGTAGAGTAGCTAGTCAATGAAATTTATTTCAGTGTTTCACAGGAACTTATTTCATTTATCTGCTCCTTCCAGAAGTATGAAATAATTCTTTCAATTATAGGCGCACAGCCTGAAATTTTGTGGTAAGAAGTTATATTATATTGACTCCAGGGTGTAACGTGTACTTTAACACTCCACCCCACCCCATCCCACCCCATCATCTTGCCCAGACGAAAAGCAAAGCTGACCCCTTCAAGATATGAGCTCAGAATGCAAAGATGCTCCAATAATTCTATCAGATAGGAAGATAGATAGATCTAATTGTAAATGTAAAAATATTTTTTAAATGTTTCTAAGAAATAGTGTTTTAAACAGAAATCACAATGTCACATGTTCAAACTCTCGATTGCTAATTACAAGGCAATAGTAGCATCCAGAAGGCCAATAATGAAAGGTATTCCAACCATGACCATCCATCTTTTTTTATCTTTTCAGGCAATGTGTCTAGGTCTACATTAATCCAAAACCCTTCTCTCTCTCTCTCTCTCTCTCTCTCTCCTCACATCTAAGAAGTGCGGTAGGGTGTGTGATTTGAGTGAGATTTATTTTGTTACTATTTCTGGCATGAAGGCTCTTTCATTGCATAAAAAGATTACTAGATATCTGACCATAGTTATGCATATAAATAGTACCAATCAATATAACTGCATGTATTAATGTAACTCATTACAGGACAAACTATTTAAGTAACTTAGTGTATTGGAGAATGAAAGTCTATGATTTATGTGTGAATGCACAAGTGTACACTGGATATAGACTGGCATAAATTCATCATAGTCAGATATGTTGAAAGAAATGAGTTTTGTTAGTAAAGTCCAGCAAATGAGAGTTTTACACTTCTGACCCTCAGTTACCTGATTACTGAAAACCTGAAACTGGTAGTTGTGACTAGAGAAGTTTTGACATCATCAATATCATCATTTAACATCTGCTTTCCAAGCTGTTATGGGTTAGACAGCTTGACTGGAACTGGTAAGCTAGAGAGCTGCACTAGGTTCCAATCTGAATTTGGCTTGGTTTCTACAGACGGATGCCCTTCCTAATGCCAACCACTCAGAGTGTAGAGTGTGTGTGTTTGTTGAAGAACACCACTTCTTTAATGCTACTGACATGATAAAATGATAGTAACAGTGCACAAAGTGAGTAGTGCAAGAAGGATATCCAGTCATAAAGTTAAAAGCATGACATACGCAAAGAAGGCTGCTGTTTTTCTTTGTTGCTAAGTATGCCAGGTGATGAGGTAGCAGAACAAGAAATGAAATGGTGTGAAACCAATACAAATCATGCCAAAGGTGGTGCTCCAGCATGGTTGCAGTCAAAAGAGTAAAAGAGTATACAAAACAAAAAAAAAAAACAGATGTATGATGATGTTAATGTTGTGTACAAGACCTATTTTGTCACAAACGGAACAGTTCAATAAGGTCTCTGCGATGCTGAAAACTAATCAAAGAATAGTAATCAATTAAACCAATGAATTAGCCATTATCTGAGGCGTGTCACTGAATGTGGCAGATGGCCAATGAAACTGACTGCTGGATTACCAAAAGAAATGTCAAGGATTTGTTTCTAATCACTGATGGCTATGCCATGCCCATAATCAATACACTTAACTATCACTCATTCATTCCAACTGCTAGAAAAGAGGTACCTGTAGCATGTACAAACTATTGCTATTCATGGGGAACAGTGCATGACTAACATATGTTTTGTTATCTAGCAAAGCCAAGATCTTATATGAGCCAGTAGAAAATAATGGCAATCAATCCCAATGTACTCTTCAATAAATATTTTAATGGAACATCTGAAATGCGGGAGGGAGTTGAATCAAAAATTCATTTACAACTTAAATGTGGTTTTTTGATGTACATCAACTACTGCTCGTTTCAATAATTAAAAGTATTACTTTTTATACTATAGAGATGCCCATCTCAAAAATAAATATTGGGAAATATTAAAACTGATTTGAGCACAAAAGCATGAATTTCAGTTTATGATATCCAAATGGGAATCTTCAGAGAACTTGTTTGTTCATATTCATTATATTACAAATCATTATGTCCTCATTTTATGTCCACTTTTCTATATTGGCATAGGTTGGAGAGGTCACTACAGTCCAAGTCAGTCCTTATTCAGAGATCCTGATTTCCTAAGGAAAGGGATCAGAAACAAAAGAGGAAAGGCAAAAGACAATAAAAAAAAAGAGATTTAGAGTAGACCATGTGATGTTGAGAGAGAAGAGGAAGAAGAACAGAGAAAAGATAGATTGAGAGAGACACATTGTAACGCAAACTAAACAGAAAGTGAAAAACAAACATATGCAACTAATAGACAAGGAAGCATTATTAAATACTGTTCTATTTTTGTCAGTTACTTATGTTTTTATAGTATGACATAGCTGAAATTTTATTTTAATAATAGTAATTGGTAAAACAATTATGTAATATTGGTTTCAAATTTTGGCATGAGGCCAGCAATTTCGTGGGAGGGGGTTAAGTCAATTACATTGATCCCAATGTACTCTGAAAGTACGAAAAGCAAAGCTGACCCTGGCGGAATTTGAACTCAGAACATAAAGACAAATGAAATGCCGCAAAGCATTTTATCCAACATGCTAACGATTCTGCCAGTTCACCAGCTTTAAAGCAAGAGAAAGGAGTGTTGGATTGCATCATTATCAAAAGCATGTGGTGTTCCCTTGAATTTAATTTTGTAATATAAAAGTGAAAACGTGATGGTACCTGTGCCCAGCGTCGCCTTCCTGGCACATGTAAAGACATTCGAGCGAGATCGTTGCCAGTGCCGCTGGACTGGCTCCTGTGCAGGTTGCACGTAAAATACACCATTTTGAGCATGGCTGTTGCCAGTACCGCCTGACTGGCCTTCATGCCAGTGGCACGTAAAAGCACCCACTACACTCTCGGAGTGGTTGGCATTAGGAAGGGCATCCAGCTGTAGAAACTCTGCCAGATCAGATTGGAGACTGGTGTAGCCATCTGGTTCACCAGTCCTCAGTCAAATCGTCCAACCCATGCTAGCATGAAAAGCGGATGTTAAACGATGATGATGATGAATATAAAACAAAACCAATATCAAAATCTTATTTATTGGAAATGACTTACTTTGCTCCTAAACTTTTACATTTCCGATGTCCGGGATTGAATTTTATTTGAGGAGCAGAACCTGGACTTAAGATGTTCGTACACCTTGGCTCTGTAGCTGGGGAGGAGGGTAGCGCAGAAACATCTTCACGAGAAGAGGATAAAGGTGACTGGCCTTGACTAGGTGGTTCTAACTTGAGAGATAATCTGAAAAGAAAACATTTTAAAGCTTCATTAAAATGCATGCATAAAGAAGACAACAAAAAAAAACTAAGAAATCAGCAATAATCATGAAAATGTTAGAACGCATTTAATTTGTTTAGATTGTATTTTAAACTGAACTTAAAACAAAAAACAATCAAAACAAATATGTAGCTCTTAATCAATAAGAGGTGATGGTGGTAGAATCAGCAGAGGAGGAGAATGAGGAGGAGGACTATGATGATTATGATGAACAGGAGTGATGGCGATGATGAACAGGCGTGATGGTGATGAACAGGCGTGATGCCGATGAACAGGAGTGATGGACGATGAACAGACGTGATGGGCGATGAACACGTGTGACGGCTATGAACACGCGTGATGGCGATGAACACGTGTGATGGTGATGATGATGAACAGGAGTGATGGTGATGATGATGATGATGAAGAACAGGAGTGATGATGATGATGATGATGATGAAGAACAGGAGTGATGATGATGATGAACAGGAGTGATGCTGATGATGATGAATAGGAGTGATGGTGATGATGATGATGATGAACAGGAGTGATGGTGATGATGATGATGATGATGAACAGGAGTGGTGATGGTGATGATGATGAACAGGAGTGGTGATGGTGATGATGATGAACAGGAGTGGTGATGGTGATGATGATGAACAGGAGTGATGGTGGTGATGATGATGAACAGGAGTGATGGTGGTGATGGTGATGAACAGGAGTGATGGTGGTGATGGTGATGATGAACAGGAGTGATGTTGATGATGAACAGGAGTGATGCTGATGATGATGAACAGGAGTGATGGTGATGAACAGGAGTGATGGTGATGAACAGGAGTGATGCTGATGAACAGGAGTGATGGTGATGAACAGGAGTGATGGTGATGATGAACAAAAGTGGTGGTGATGTTTGACTAAGTGAACCTTCACAGAATGTAATCATGATTAAGATCATCCAATCTTTTTCAGACAATTTATTTCAAACTATATTATTCAATATGTCCCTTTTTAACCAACACAATATGCTGTGATTTAAGAGGAATTTTGGCTTCTATTTCTAGCAGGTCAAGCTACCACATTATCTCATGACTCACTGAAGTTCTACAAGATGGTGTTCATCATTCAGTTTTAATGAATTTCAGCAAGTGAAAAATAATAATTCACAGGTGGTATTCCCCTAGCAAGATGAATAGAACCTAAGTGGACTCTGTAATTGAGAATTAAGTATCTAGGCTGTAATCACAACCAATGTAAGTGATGCAAGCATGACTATGTGGTAAGAATTATGCTTACCAAGCACATGGTTTTGAGTTCAGTCCTACTGTGAGGCACACCTTGGACGAATGCTTTCTACTATAGCCTAGGGCTAACCAAAGCCTTGTGAGTGGATTCAGTAGACAGAAACTGAAAGAAATCCATTGCATGCATGTGCGTGTGTGGGCACATGTGCATGCATGCTTTACTCTTTCTTTGCCCTGGCTTAACATAATAGTTGTAAACAAAAACAAGTGCTACCATCATGCAAGCAGTGTCCATTTCCAATCTTCCATGGAAACATGTCCAGCCATGGGGAAATAATACCTTACTTGAAAACAGGTGAGGATTAGCAACAGGATGGACATCCTGCCATAGAAAGTACACCTCATCAAATTCTGTTTAACCCATATGTGCACGGAAATTTAGACATTAAAACAATGAGGATGCTGAGAGAGTATAAATACCTAATCACTACAATCTTAATGATTTCAGTCAGCCATACTCTCTGATGAATGACTACATAATCATCATCATTGTCGTCGTTTAACGTCCGCTTTCCATGCTAGCATGGGTTGGACGGTTTGACTGAGGACTGGCAAGCCAGAAGGCTGCACCAGGCTCCAATCTGATCTGGCAGAGTTTCTACAGCTGGATGCCCTTCCTAACGCCAACCACTCCAAGAGTATAGTAGGTGCTTTTATGTGCCACCAGCACGAGGGCCGAGAAAATAGATCTTTGGGATTGAGCGGACAAACCTATGATGAAAGGCATTCTAGTTACAACCAACCAGCCTTTCATTCAGACATTCGCATTTTTTTCATCTTATTGTAGTTGGGTGTGATTTGAGGGAAATTTAGCTACTATTTCTTGCAATCTAAGAGTACCCATTTAGACTCTTTCATTAGGCTTTTTCTGAAAGTATTCTTTTTCCCTGATAAATCCCTTCAAAAAAACAACTCTTTCTCTTCTCCTTATTTGACTCTAAAGACAATATCATATACATTCTCTCTGATGGCTGAAATAGATGCACCACATTTTACATCATTTTATACCACATTTCCAACTTAGAACACCACCAAAACCTCAATAACAACCACAAAACATACATCAGAATATATGATGTCATTTTGGTAATGACTCACTTGAAACAAGTTTTACTTTCTATTATTATAATTTTATTCACAGCCAATAATTAAAAAACAGTAAAGATGATGCTCCAGTATGGTCTTAGTTGTGATGGTTGAAATGGACTGAAGTGTGCTCAAGTTTATCCCAGTCTTAGAATTATCTCTAAACATGGCTAGGTGCAGGTATGGCTTTGTGGTTAAGAAGCTTGTTTTGCAACCATGTGGTTTTGGGTTCAGTCCCACTGCATGGTACCTTGTTCAAGCATCTTCAGCTATAGCCCCACATCAACAAATGCCTTGTGAGTGAATTTGGTAGAAAGAAACTGCGTAAAAGTCCTTTGTGTACTTCATAACTTAGCAGTTTGGCAAAAGAAACCAACAGAATAAGTACCAAACTTAATAAGTACCAGGGTCAATTTGTTTGACTAAAAGCTTTCAAGGCAGTGCTCCAGCATGGTCATAGTTCAATGACTGAAGCAAGATAAAAATAGAGAGGATGCAGAATTATCACAGGAGTTTTCTCCATGAAAATAAAAGTAAAGCCCCTGTCAACTGTAGGATGTGATGCTTAGAGCATTGATTTGTACCTCTTCTGTTATTAACTGTGAAGTGGACTGAGACAGGGAGATTTATATATCATTACTACTTGGGCATGGCCCATTGCTAGCATTGCACTATGAATAGTTGGCTATTTAGTCAATAAACCTGCATTATATCAACTCAAGTCAGGTGTAACCCTCACTCGAACACTAATCAATGCCACCATTATTAAATAAGAAATTTAAATGACTCCCAGTCTCAGAGAACAAGCTTTCATTTCAAAGCAAGGTCTTCCAGGCTACCAATGAATGACATAACTGATATCATAGTTTGTCAATTCTTGAGACTATTCTTATTAATTGCCTTTATAGTTATTATAAGGTCAGGAAAATGCCTCTGGAGCAGCCCTGTTTAGAGTGGATTTGTGGAGAGGGAAAGAACAGAGGAGAGAACGAAAGAGAGAAAGAATAATTACAACATGCAATTGTGTGAAATAAAAGAAATAGAAACTATCATGGTTACACTTACTTATAGTTATCATCTTCAACAAACTTCTGTAATTCTTCAATATAGCGAACAGACTTGAGATAATTTTGTACATGTTCTAAAACCTGAAGCTGATCTACAAAAGAAGTTCATTACAGTCAGTCAAATGAGGTAGAAAGTAGATGGTATTTAGAAAACAGCTGTAAAATTGTTTCAATTTTAAAGACCTTTTAATTACAAATTGGTCATTTATATAACAATAAAAATTGAATATCATGTGAATGTAATGAATTACATATAATAAAGCTGGTTGATCACAAGAAGAGAAAATAAAATAAACAGCCTCCCTAAAACTTTGATAACTTTAAAAAATATTGTGTAATCTTTCAGTGAAATGAGTAGTGTCACAATGAAACGGATGCTAATAACTACTAACATTATGAACAGCAAATACTGGTGTTCGTTCTTTATTCATAAGAAAAATCAATACCTCCCCACACCTCTACAAACCATTGATTTATAGAACAATGTTAGTAGCAAATTGTAAAATGGAGCATAAAACAAGATGTCTGCAATTTCAAGGGATATATATTTAAACAGCTCTTTAAAAGTTACAGCAGCAGTTTTTGGAGTGGAAGGAGTAAGAAAATTTTACGTGAAACTTAAAGCTATGCCAAACACAAAAGTAAAAAGGAACATTTATCTATAATTTAATAACTAAATCAGAACAATTTGTAACACAGCTGCTGTGAAATCAACAAAAATAGACACAAAACCAGAGCAATTAAAAGAGAAACCAGTCGTCTAATGGCTCAAATGCAAGCAATATCTATTTCCATTACAAAGAAGACTTTTGTACTATCAGACAAAAAGAAATAGAACACAATATTTGAATGATTTTCTTTTTTTTTTTTTAATGATTTCCCTATTGAACCAAGATGAATATATGCTGTATGAGTGGATGCTGACCTCACATTAAAGACTTAAGATATTTCTTCAGAATACCAAATGCACTTGTTTGCACTAAGTGAACAGATGAATAGATTCAAAAATCTACCTGCATTCATTAATCTTAAATACAAAAATCTCTGTTAGAAACCCTTCCAAGAACTAACTACTATAAACATCAATCAAGTCAGTCAACCACTGATCTCACCTCAAACAGAGTGATCACAATATATATGTGTCTATCTGCTGCTATCCAACCACACATCAATTCATAGGGGAGTGGGGTGGGCATATGTTCTCTCTTCTCCCTCTTCATCTCTCTAACTCTTGAATGTTGTAATCTCTAGTTAGTTCTTTAGTATCTTTGCTCCTGTCAATTAACCCACTTTCAACCATAGTAAGGAACTATGAAACTTCATCAGAAGTGAAAAACCAAATAGAAAGACGGGCAGACAGTGGAGACATTTACTGATCAATTTCATGCATGGCGAGATCTGATTTATGACTGAACATTTAGGGAATAATTATTATGAAAACTTGTCAAACGCATGCTAACTAGAAAAGGAAAAAGCTAGAAATCAATGAGGAAGGATCAATGCTGTAAGAGTAGTTTTAAAAATCAACAAATTCAATAGTGAACCAAAGAACAGATTGAAACTGCCACTCTTGGGAATATAGCGTATTATCTAAGGGCTTAGACTTACTTATAGGCATATTTGTAAAGGTATAAACCAACCTTTGTTACAGGAACAAGTATCTAAAAGCATTACCTGAGTTATAAAATGAAAATTTTTATACGCTCTTACTGGTATTATTTTAAAAGCATTTTCATATGATAATACATATAGTTTATACCAGCTTTGATGATCAAGGTAAACATCAACACCATATGCCAGACATACCAAATTATTTTCACAGTAGAGCTATGAATTAAGGAAAAATTTCTCTAAAATGCTCTCCGATATAAATCTGTTATGTAAATTTGACTTTTTCTTTTAATGGGTTAACTGTAAGAACTTTACTGCGATGGTTTATGTTGCAATTAATAGTTTAGTAAGTCCAAATAGGACAGAAGACAATAATAATACAACAGACTGTCAGAATAAGAATAAAATTTGATGCAAGCTAAATAAGAACAATTAGATATATAGATATAGCATAATGTCAAACATCTGAAAAGTCAACATTAATACATGCCAAAGTAACAGTCATATTATATCATATACACACACACACACATATATTATATATATATGTATATATATATATATATATGATAAGAAACTTTATGCATAAATTTCTATAGAAAATGTAGTTGCAGGTTACCAAATGAAAGATATATGACTAGCTGATCCTTTAGCTTTTAACAGTGGAAGTCAAATATGGCTATCACACCATAGAAAGACAACTGGAAGTTTACAAAATTAAAATATTACCAGAATATTATTTTAATAATAATGGTTTCAAATTTTGGTACAAGGCCCTGTGATTTTATGGGAAAGTGGTAGTTGATTACATCGACCCCAGTGCTCAATTGGTACTTATTTTATCAATCCCGAAAGGATGTAAAGCAAAACTTAACCTCAGCAGGATTTGAACTCAGAACATGAGCCTAAAGAAGAGCCACAAAATATTTTGTCCAAACACTAATGAATCTGCCAATGCATCACCCTTATTTTAATAACAATCTTAATACAAACTACAATTATATTGTCCAATTAATAGCCAAAATTTTTATTTAATCTTTAATTTCTTCTACACAATTTAAAAAGTGGTTACTAATATGAAACTGTTTTTCCAAAAATTTGGCACTAAGCAAGATAAAAATTCCTAATGAGTTTACCAAATGTCATACATACTATAAATGATATAAAGTGAACAAACAACACAAACACAAGTCAGGGAAGAGGGATTTCAAACTAAGGGGTTAAAAATACTCAAAAGAAGAGAGAAGTCATGTATGCAACAAGAATTACTAGCAAATAAAGGGCAGCAGTAACAACCAGTAAGTAAAACTAGATTCCTGAGCTAATGTTTCTGAAAACTTCACATGGCATCACAACATGGTTGGTTCTATAATTTAACAGACTAGTTTGATTCCAGCCAGAGTACAGACGTAATAATAGACATTAACTTCAAATGATTTAAAGTCTTAAACTGATATTTTTAGAAACTGGAACAAATAAAAGAAAAGTGTGGAGGAGGGAAGGAGGGAAGGAGGAATGAAGAATGAGGGGTGAGAGGGAATGAGAGGGAGAATGAAGACTAAAAAGTAATAAAAATAGTCTGGGGTAATATACAGGTGGGACATTGCATATAAAAAAACATGGAGTTAGTTGATGGTAGTCAGGTTAGACAATGGGATAAGATGTAGAAATCAAATATGAACATGCTACAGTTTAAATAGCAAAATTCTCCAAGAGATATAGATACTATCAATGAAATATTGATGGAACATAACAGATGGGAATATTATATTAGTTGATTTTCCTACAACATGCAGAGTAATGGAAATGATAACAACTTACTTGGAGAAAATCCAAATACTAGATGAAATAAATGAAAGAAGTAACTGTGTATAGAAATGAATACTATCGCACAAAATGAAGTGGCTAACACTTATATAAAAAGTTTAACAACACAGGGAACAGCTTTTCACTTATACTGGTGTGGGTGAGAATATGTCTTTGTAATAATTTCTTCAAATATCTAAAGAAACCAGCATCTGTGAATACATACCTTCACAAAATCAAATTGTAAATTCACATACAAACATTTTATTTATTTATATATATATATATATTCCGTTATATATTTATTGGCTAAACTGGCAATATGACCATCCCCAAGTACAACATATATATATATATATATATATATATATAATTGAGATTCAGTTGAATTAGATACTTAAGTTAAAGCACCAAGTCAGCTCGAAGTAAGGTGAATAAAATCAAAATAGGCAACAGGATATCAAGAAGTGATGCAGCACGGCCGTTTCAAGTGGCTCCATTTAATTGAACAATGCAATCAATACATCAACTTAAATGCAGTACCATCTTCAGCTGCAACACTACTTGATATCCTGTCACTTAGGTTATTTAT
>NC_068981.1:153724125-153726813 GCF_001194135.2 Octopus bimaculoides
TATATATATTACATGGAAAAATGTAAGCATGAAAAGTAATATTCTTAAGATTTATAAACCTGGAAAAGTACAGGACAAGTTATTACACCTGTAAAAGTATAGGACAAACTATTACTTCAAGTAAAGAATAACAAATTTTTTCCTTAAAATATTGCAGCAAAGAATGCCAGTTCTTCTAATTTATCACTCTTTACAGTTCTCATCTTTTAAATTTATTGCACAAAACTGTTCAGCTAATTTGTAAGTTTGTCTAATTAGTCACTCTTTTCTGTATTTAAGGTAGTAAATTAGCCAAATTCTACTTAAATAAGTATAGTGTTATTTGTAAACTATAATAAAATATTCTTTAATATTCAAATTTCAATTTTAGCTGCAATATTTTCTTATTCTTTACTTTACTAGAATAGCTTGTCCTATACTTTTGCAAGCGTAATAACTTGTCCTGTACTTTTCCAGGTTTATAATCTTAAGAATATTACTTTTCATGCTCACATTTTTCCATGTAATCCATGATTTTTTCAGGCATTGCTATTACAAGATAATTAATAATGTGTCGATTAATAATTCAGGATTTTACCTTATAAAATACTGGGTAGGGGGATACATTGGCTGCTATTCTTAGTGTGTCAAACGATCAGGTAGAGGCTCTTTCATTGGTTTGATTACGTGATGAGATTTTTTTACACATATATGTATAATATGCATATATATCATCAGCAGAAGTTAGAGAGTAAGTCAAAAGCTGACAGTTTCGTGTATTGGCACTTATCTAACACGAATTTGTCCACTGTCACTCTGTAACTTGTGACGAAATAACTTCTAAAATACAAAATTTTTTTCAAAAATGTTAAGAGTAAACCCTGTTGTTTGTGACACATTGTACCAGTATTGAAAGTTTGAAAGTGTTTCGTTAAAAAAAATTAGTTAAATAATCTGTACATCGAATTGAATAGATCCAAAATGGATAAAAAGCAAAGTCGACTTCGGCAGAATTTGAACTCAAAATGAAAACACAGGGGAAATATCGCTAAGCATTTCACCCAGCACGCTAACTTTTCTGCTAGCTTGCCACCTTAGGCCATAAACATTCATTTTAGTAATATATTCTTTATTCTCATTGCTAAGCGTTACTTCCTTACTCTCTTCTTACTTACTAACACAATTTTTCGTGGCATTTCACCCCATAACTTTTCTTCTACTAATTTTTGTTCAATGCGACAAATGACTCCTCATGCATTTTTCTATCATTTAAACCTAAGAAAAGTATACTTTTATTTTAAAATTGAAAAGTTTATGTTAATTGAAGGTGAATAGGTGCCTTACTGCCCCCCTTGAGGTCGCAGATATTTTGATGTAACTTTTATTCGACTGAACCAAATCTCAAACTATTTATGCCAAAGTGTACTTATTTTTTGAGTCTGGTACCCATCCCACCAACCTCTTTTGCCAATTGCAAGTTACAAGGATGTAAACAAACTATTACTGGTTGTCAGGTAGTGGTGGGGACAAACACACACACACACACACACACACACGCACACACACACACACACACACACACTTTGATTCTTTTGTGTGTTTCAGCCCAAAAGCTGTGGCTCTGCTGGGGTACCACCAATATTATCACCTTGTCAGTGGCCATTCTTTTGTGATTGGTTTTTGTTGAAAGAGAGAATTCAATATTGCTGCCGTCTTTCGAGTTTCTTGCCATGATGTAGATTCATCTGGGACCTTGGACAGCAGCAGGTCGAGTTATTTCTTGAAAACATCTACCCCTACTCCATGTAGACCTCTCAAATGTTTTAGCAAGATATTAAATAGCTGTGGGCCTTTGAATTTCAAGCTACTGCAGTAAATGGTTCTCATTCTATATGGAATTGGTGGGAATTTGGAACATTGCAGTGATATCTACTTCAGAGAATTGTATAACTCCCAATGCCAAAGTTTGGTACCAACCCCTCTGCATATCTTCCATTTTTGCTCCAGAGAGTAGAGTCATAACTCTTTCAGTCTCTCTCAGTAGTTGTTCTATTGATGCAATACACACACCCACACAGTGCTATAGTTGAAAGACACCTGCTGAACATGCTGGACAATGGGACTGAACCCAAGATCACATGGTTGAGAAGCAAGCTTCCTACCCACACAGCCACGCTTTGTAAATACACAAACTACTGAGCTTTTGTTTGTGTGTGTCTGTGTGTGAATGCTCATATAAGTATAATACATAGTCTGCATGTATTTATGTTTATGCACATGCATTTTCAAGTACATATTTGCATGTGTTTGTGTATGTATGTGCATGTGTGTGAGTAAAACTAAAACAAGAAATAGGAAAGATGTTCGTTCTTATATAAATATCAGGTACACGACACTGCTTTTCCCCTTCCCAGGCTACAGGCCCACACCCCCAACACCCATACTGTTAGGATTGGCACTCTCAACGTCGGCACGCTGAAAGGTAGATCTGGTGAAATTGTTGAGATGCTTGAACGGAGATGCGTAGATATGTGCTGCATCCAGGAAGTAAGATGGAGAGGAGGTTCTGCAAGGTTCCTCACAGGCAAAGAACACAGGTACAAGATTTTCTGGGCAGGGAACACTGACGGGGTCGGGGGCGTAGGAATACTTCTAGCGGAGAAATGGGTGGATAAGGTAATCGAGGTCGTTAGAGTAAGTGACAGAGTA
>NC_068981.1:153729781-153730425 GCF_001194135.2 Octopus bimaculoides
ATATATATATATATATATATATATATATATATATATATATATATAACTCCAGACTTTTCAAAAGTGACCTACATACACATGCACATACATCTGTGCATGCCTACAAAGAACAGTTAATTTACCACCAAATCAAATATCACCAGAACATTTCTGAAGCCTAATCAGTTAAGAGAGATCTGTATGAACGTCATAGATAACAATTTGTTCTACAACCTCAAAAATCTTACTTCAAAGTCTGATAAGAACTGAAGTATATCTTCAAAATTCAACTGATTACGTCAAAGCAAGATATCTAGCATTTAGTAGGTAAATTGCAGATGTATTAACATAAGGCTCCGACAGAAATAAAGTCTGCATCACGAATGCCCCTATTTTACCTACATTTTATCTAGTTTAATCCAGTGATATATATTTTGTCTTTTATAAAATGATTACCACCTGCTTACTACTAGATTCAGGGTGTGTGAAGACATCAAAAGCACTAGAAATAGTAACTAACTATCCTTCACTCATACACCATCATCTTAAAGAGGACATTCAGGTTAATATATCTATAGATATATAATGGTTGAGTGTGAGTGGGGAGGAGAATGAAAGCTTATAAACATAGGTCTGCTGAATCGGGGGTTATCTGGGGGGGGGGG
>NC_068981.1:153730440-153755696 GCF_001194135.2 Octopus bimaculoides
ACAACAGATTGTGCATGTGTATGTGCTTTACACACACACACACACACACACACACACACACACAAAGGAGTTTTGGCAGAGAGAAAAAGCCTAAACTCACTCCTTCGAGCATTAAGAGATGAAGTTAAATTATAATTAATTAGCATTTTCTTATTCTTTAATATCCAATAATTTCCAAAACAGGAGCTGTTTAGCTTCAAGTCACCCCTTATCAAGCAGTGATCATACCATCTTTTATTGAAACACGCTGGCTAAGACAGTAGGGTATAATTTGAGAGAATTTGGCTTCTATCTCTAGAAGGCCAGTTGTTACATTGAGGTTGGATTTTTGTCAGGAATTCCTTTTAGCTGTAACATCATGGATGTTACACTGGCTCAAAGATGGAATGAATGGTTGATAGAGTGTCTGTCTGTTTTTAATAACTAAAACAATTAGCAAAAGGCTGGTGCATGCCACCAAGTTACACTCGCTTGCAAATGGTATGTGTGTTATTGAAAACATAATTCCTTACCATCTTCTGATGAATGTGAAAGCAATAAAACAAGATTCTATTGCTTTTAACACAATACAAGCTGCTGACATCCATACCACATGTATGTAGTTAGCCAGCAAAGTATATAGCTAAACATCAAAATTAGTTAGGAGTGCTTTGCTTTTCCATAACAATCATAGTAAACATCAACTAAACAAATGCAATCAGTTAACAGACAACATACAACCATACAAAACATGTTAATGTATTTCATATAAACATGTAATATATCCATTACACAGCAAACATTTGCCATCACTTAATGATCCCCACAAACTATATAAATTTTAACCAATAGATGCCATCCACTTAACTATGTAATATGTAAATTTGTTTTAAGTCCATTTTTCCAAGCTAGTGTGAGGTTAAATGAGTACGTATCATTAAAACTTTTACAACCAGATGCTTCTAATTACTAACTTTCACCTATTGATCAAGTAAAGGTTTTTTTTTAAATTTTATTTCACATACCTTTCAAAGTACAGTGCTAGAAAACAATTTGTTGACAGGATTTGTCAAAAAAAATCAACTGTTTGTAGCCCAACACTATTTCCAAACAAAGAATGTAAATATTCACACAAACATACACGTGTGTGTGTGTGTGTGTGTGTGTGTGTAATATATATATATATATATATATCATCATCATCATCATCGTTTAACGTCCGCTTTCCATGCTAGCTTGGGTTGGACGATTTGACTGAGGACTGGTGAAACCGGATGGCAACACCAGGCTCCAGTCTGATTTGGCAGAGTTTCTACAGCTGGATGCCCTTCCTAGTATATATATATATATATATATATATATATATTCAATAATGAATTAAAACAGTGCTGGTGTTGTAAATGCTATCAACTGCACATGTGGGTTTTGTTTGTTCACCAATTCACTGTGGTATAGTGTTTGGGGAACAAATCCCTCATTGAAATATCTGTATCCTCGCTCTTAAATTTGATTGGAAGCAAATTATCTCACCAGCCTATGACTTTCAAGTATTTTAACACCCAGCATAAATGAGGAGGTTGTCCCGCAGGTGTTATACTGCAGCAAATTGGTGATCAAACAAAACACATACATTAAGTATATGCAACCAATAATATACATATACATCATATACATGTGTGTGAGCGCGAGCGCGCACGCGCATATATAGATATATCATCTATCATCCAAGCTGGCATGGGTTGAATGGTTTGACCGGGCTGGCACACTAGAAGGCTACACCAGACTCCAGTCTGATTTGGCATGGTTTTCTACAGCTGGATGTTCTTCTTAATGCCTACCACTCCGAGAGTGTAATGGGTGCCTTTACATGTCACCGGCATGGGTGCCATTTGCATGACACTGGTATCAAAACATGTAACGAAAGTGATAAAAATCAAACATCCAGTCAACATCATAGTGTTTGGAGTGATCACTAGTGATGGCAACATTATGCCTCCATTCATCTTCCCACACAGCTTCAGACTCAATATGGAGGCCTGGAGGTGATAGTGCAGCCCTGGGTCAAGAGGTGGCTGCTGGAAGACCCTATGTCTGGCAACAGGACTGCACCATGCAACATAAGCAAGAGCACCTAGTCATGGCTGTCAGAAAATTTCTGCGACCACATCACCCCCAACATCTGGCCACTTAACTCCCTGGACAGTAACCCTATTGATTATTATGTGTGGGGCACAATTGAGCAAGAGACCAACAAAACTCCTTGTAACACCAAAGATGTACTGAAGGCAAGGATTATGGCAGCATTCACCAACTTAAACAAGGGAACCATCCAAAAGAGTTGCAGGAGTTTCCAAAGTCATCTTGAAGGCAATGGTGATTTTATCGAATAAATTTACTCTTTAGTATTTCAAGATGTTTTTTATGTAATTTTGGTAAATATATCTGTTAAAATAAGATTTCAGTATTATTTTCATTTTGCATAATTTAGATGACAATATATTCACTGCACCCTGCATACACACACACACACGCACACACAATTTCCATCTACTAAGTCCACTCACAGGATATTATTAGCTCACAGTTACAATAAAAGGCACAAGCTCCAGGTGCCCCAGTGCCAAAGACTCAACACCTTATGGACAAGAAGAGAACCTCTCAACCACACTGCCACATGTGGCACCTTGCCACATAAGAGCTGAAACTAAAACCATAGGTATTCATGGGAAAGTAAAGTGTTTGTTAAGAAAGATATGAATGAACATTCCATGTAAATATAGAAGTAGATACTTACCATATTTAGACTGTTGGAAGTCTGCAATGACCCTAAGAATATTATTCATATGTATCCTCCGTGGATGGCTTTCTAGACCTCCTGAGTGTGGATGAGCAACATCTATGTAGATCAAGTCAGTTAGGTGCAACCCTATAATAGAGAATAATTAAATAAACTTACAGTATCAAAACAAAGGATATTTTTACATGGTTATCTGAGCTACTAGAAATAGTAGCTAAATATCCTTTAATAATACATCATCTTAAAAGGGGAGGAACATACATATGATATTTGGTTAAATTCTGAAATTTTTGAGAATATGTTATAACAACAAGATCGAATTTATATGTAATTTAAAGAATGTTGCCATGACTAAAGTGGTTAAAAAAAAAAAGAAAAGATTAATTCTCTCAAGTAAGAACAGTAAGTATATTCTGTATTCTGAATCAAATGCTGCTTCATTCTCTGATAAACTTACTTGAATTTTCTAGAAATGATACTTCAAACAAAATTTAGCCTAAGGCTTGAAAGCTAGTGTTGGTTAACTGAATAAGCATATCAAACTTACACATACAATTCCATGCACAAAGAAATCTTTAATTATTAGAGACAAGGAGATATTCAGTTTATTTGTTCAATTTTTTATCATCCAGTTTTCCATGCTAGTTTGAGTTTCAATGGAGATATATTTGAGGTAGGATTTTTTATGGCGAGATGTTCGGTTTGTTGCTAACTCTTACCCATTTTTCAAGTAAGGGATATCTTCAAGCCACAGGTCTTCAAAAACCATACAGTGATCGATCATAATGTCAACAAGGAATCAGCACCATTTCTCTCCAGTGATGACGAGCAAAAAACTTATATACATTGATGGACATGTGCACATATACATACATGATAGGTTTCTTGCAGTTTCCATCCACCAATTCCCTTCACATGACATTTATCAGCATGAGGCTATATTCGAAGACAAATGCCCAATGCACCATGTAATGGGACTGAACTCAAAACCATATGGTTACTAAATAAACTTCAAAACCACACAGCCATGCCTGCACTTATTAGTTGAAACTGAACATATCTATTCAACACCAATATTGTAATCAGTGTATTTATTCACTATATTCTTTTTATCTCCAATAATATTTTACTGAAATATTTTTCAATGCCCCACCCATCAAATAAACAGCCAACAGTAAACACAATTATACAGAAGCACTCAAGTCCTAATAATGCATTAATCAACTCTTGTGTTGAAACCAATACATAACACAAAACAGTGCACACTAACCTAAATAAGGAATGCATGGCAATTTGACGTGATCCATGTAATCTCGTAACTTTTGTCGGTTGTTGTTCTCAGAGAAGAGGTCTGCTATCTTTTCATAGGAGGATTTATCTTTTCGAGACAACATCTGAAAATTTACAGAAAACTAGATTAATGAGGTAACTGATATTAGATATTTCAGGAATTATATTTATTGGTAAAAAACAAAATCATAAATTATGAAGGTTTCACATGTCATTTTGAAAATTAGGATGTATGAATTAATAGGAGTAGTGACACGATAATAATAATCATAAAGAAATATAACAATTATTCCTTTAATATTCAGATTACCCTGTCAAATGTAATACTTATTTACATTGTTTTGAATTATTTATGCATTGCCTCAATGCGTCAAGATTTCAATGATCTGATTGCTTATTTTTCTAAAATAACATTGTAAGGTAGGTGTGAGCAGTTAGATCTGGCCTCTTTGAACAGAAAACAGGTAGAACATTTGGTCTTAACATGGCTAGTTCATATTCCAGCAATATTCTACTTAAAAAAATATTGTCCTACAATTTATCAAATGTTATTTAATTTAAGTAATACTCTAATTACAATTAGCTGTCATGATCACCAAGAGTTGTATTTATAAGTTACAGAAGAAATAGCAGTGCTCATTACCACTGCATTCCTTCCCAAACTGGAATAACTGGAAGGTTTATCATCATCATCATCGTTTAACGTCTGCTTTCTATGCTAGCATGGGTTGGACGATTTGACTGAGGACTGGTGAAACCCAATGGCTACACCAGGCTCCAATCTGATTTGGCAGAGTTTCTACAGCTGGATGCCCTTCCTAACGCCAACCACTCAGAGAGTGTAGTGGGTGCTTTTACGTGCCATTCATAATTATTCAACTTGTAAACAAATCTTAACCATTAAGTATTGTTAGTTAAGAAAATAAACCACAACAAAACCCCAACTCATTTCTTTAGGGATTCCCACAAATGAAAACAATTTTTTCATCACAGATATCTGTGAGCTTTCTTGATTTTTCAAATCTTCCATGATTTGGATGTTGAAAAGTTTCTCACAATATATTCAAAACTATAAATAAAACTGAAGTGGATCACAGCTGCGGGGAGTATGTTTTATTGGTAATATGACTACTAAAATACAATGGTTTCAAATTTTAGCACAAGATCAGCAATTTTAGAGGGGAGGAGTTAGTCAGTAACACTGACCATCGACGTTTAAGAGGGGATAATATTACCTCTCAGTATTAATACCACCTTAGTCACGAATATATATTTTTAACAAGCTCACTGGTACTTTATTTTTAATTGACCCCCAAAAAGATGAAAAACAAAGGTGACCTCAGCAGGATTTGAAACCTAAACACAAATAGCCAGAAGAAATGCCACTAAGCATATTGTCAGGCATGCTAACAATCATGCCAGCTAACAATCATGCCAGCTCACCACCTTTCCCAACCAAATTATAATAATACTAGCTGGACATGTGCCATCAATAATGACGGCTAATTGTAATATTTTATATATTTAAAAATGGTACATAATAATCACACATACAAACATTCATATACGTTCCTTGTACATACTCACACACATACTCACATTGAGTTGAAACGCTAATTCTTTTTTTTTTCACTCCTTCCTTCCTTATTCATCTATCACCCCTTCCTTTCTCTCACTCCCTCTCAGTCAGGGCTATTACTCTCACTATTTCTCCTTCACTGAATTACTATTTTCTCTCCTCCTCCACGTCCAGCATGATTCTGGACAAGAATGCGAATAGGCATGAAAGTACGTACTCGCCTTTATATATTTGATTCTCTGTATTTAATACTCAATATTTCATATATTCAATAAGACATTCAATACTTCATTTCATTTTACCATTTATATTATATTATATATTCCATATCCCACATTAATTTTATAAGAATATAAATAAAACATAAAAAACAGAAAGAGTTGGAACTCCTTTAAATAATATATTCCTCTATACACAATCATACGAAACCCTTTTTTTGTATATATATTTTTTTAATTTTTATTTTGTATATTTATTTTTATTCATATATATATATATATATATATATATATATATATACATTATACAAATATATAAAAACACTATGCTCTCTCTCTCAATTTAAAGATATTTTGTTTCATTTAAATTCTTTTAGTAAACACCTAGTGAAATAATGTTTTCTTCAGAACTTATATGTTGATTTATGCAATTTATATCACTCTATGTGAGGATAAATTGCTAAGTTAGAAGTTAGACATTTCATACAGTTATGACCCAAGTAACTGCCTTTACTTCTTTGTTTGAAGTTTCTCTGAAGGTATGAATTTCTCATTGTGTTAAGATTGGTTCTTTTGTGTTATTGTTTAGCTCCTTGTCAACCTTGAATGGTCTTGGCCTATAGATCAAAGGCATTCTGTGATGATCTGTCACTCAGCCTCTTTAATATCCACCTGCCTGAGACCACTCCTGCTTCTACAATACAAACTTCCTGTTTTCACCCTTTAGTGTTCAGATTACTTTTGTTAAATATAAACTAAACTCTACTTGCAAAGACCTGTTGGGGCAAATGAAATCGAAATTGAGCCAAATGCCAGAGGAGCGCTAACAGCACCATCTGAGCGTGATCATTGCCAGAGCAGCCGTTTGGCTTCCGTGCCGGTGGCACATAAAAAGCACCATTTGGGCGTGATCGTTACCAGTGTCGCCTTACTGGCACTTGTGCTGGTGGCACGTGAAAAAACATTCGAGCGAGGTTGTTGCTAGTGCCACTGGACTGGCTCCTGTGCAGGTGACACGTAAAAAAAAAAAACACCATTTGAGCATGGCCATTGCCAGTACCGCCTGACTTCTATAACTCATATACACACACAGATATAAAGACATTGAATTTTTTTTCAACCAAAATATTCCAGTGGTGTGGGTCATATTTTCCTTTGAAAGTATGAATGGTATTTTACATTTTATACTTTGTTAAAAAAAACAGTTGAGGAGCAAATAACTGTAGGGCAGGGATGGGGAGGCAGGTAGCAACACTGGCCAAGTCATTAAAGCATCAGACAGACTGCATTGCAATATTTTTACCCCAAACCTTTGTATTCAGAGTTCAAATCCTACTGAAGTCAACTTTGCTTTGCAACCTCTTGTGAGCTGATATCTGTTGTTTATCTTTCAATTCTCTGTGGTGTCAATAAATGAAGTAGCAACCCTCTTTCTCTCCAGCTGTCACATCCTGGATGTTCTGCTGGGCCAAGAGTAGGTGAGCCAAAAGGGTATCTACATTTGCCCATGACTACATGGACAACAGAAATAATTAGCAAAAGCATGGAACATGCAACAAAGTGATCTGCAATTTTCAGCTGTTATACATATACACACACAAACATATATAGCTATCCTGGAAATATCAATGTTGCCTTTTACATAAGTATGGAGGGTGAAGACTTATGATGGCAACACTTTTACCAAGGTTATTAATAGCATGATGAAAATGAAATGGCTACAATCAGGAATTAAAACCAGATTTTTAACACAGCTCAGTGTTAGCTTGCCATTATTCTATGCCACTTGCCATTTTTAATTCTTAAATTGACTGAAATTTTACAAAATTAAAAATAAAAACATTAATTGTTGGTTTGTGTGGTTTTGAAATCTGACCCATTTTGTAAATAGTACAATGTAGTTTTTTTTTAAAGCATTGCCTCCCCAGCAGCAACCACCACCACCACCTCTATAACAGCAACAGCCCTATGTTCACACTAATGGCTGTGTTTTGTATTAGATGTCTGCATTAGCAAAAAAAAATGAGTGGTGGGAGTTTAGAATTTCAATTATAAAGAATGAGTGATTAACAAACATGCTTTTCTAATAGGGAGCCCCCATTTTTTTCTTTGTTTCATCAATCAATGTATTTTTTTAAAACAAGCCTCATGGTCTGTTTACTTTTGTCCTGTTTTTTTTTTTTGTTTTTTTCCTTTATTTTGATTAACAGTTCCTACAAAACAGTATCATAATAACAGTATATTAGTGAATACTGAAAATAATTTTGCTGTGATTGTTTTTCTCCAGTGGAAACAAAATATCATGCCACTTACACATGCTAATCTAACTTCTCAACTTCCAGATACTTGCTTTCTGATTACGTCATTGTCATTTTAGTGTGTGTTTAAATTGAGTTCCAAAGCTAATCTAAATTCCATATAGTTTAACCAATATTGACATTTAAAAAAATTAGTAGCAATATGGAATATACTGATTGAATTAGAGCTAACTTGAGTCAGCTCTAATTCTATGATGAAAATATGTTTTAAGCATAAACATCCTCCTATTCCCCAAACCCCAATTATAATGAATCTAGGAATGCATTATGCAATGTGTCCATTTTTTTTTATAATCCAAAGATATGAATCATAGAGATATTTAGCTGCTATTTGTATCAGGTTATTGTACATGGTCTCCATCCAATCAGGCTCCTTGATATATTGGCTGATGGTGAGTTTTATTGTGGCCATACTAGTCTATTTTGGTAGAATTTGAACTCAAGGAATAAAGACAGATGAAATGCCATTAAGCATGTTGCTCAGTATGCTAACGATTCTGCTAATGATGACATTACAAATGTATAACATAGATCGACTCAATCAGAGCTCACTGAGGCAACACAACAAAATATAAAAGCAAGTAACTAAAATCAGATGAATTCCACTTACCATCCATGTCTTGGACAATCTGAATATTGCAGCACTCTGAAGAGCTGATAACACAGCCATCACTGAGTGTAAATTGTTCATGTCAAGTAATTTCTGAAATAAAAGAAACAAAAAGCAAGCCTTATACATGAGCATATGGGTGTTAATGAAGTTGTACAAATATACTTTTACACATAGTATAATGCACACACATACACATACAGATCTAAATGAAAAAAAAGTACTTAAATATCCTTGTAGGTTGAGCTTATTCTATTACTCAAACCTGAAGCTAAACCTCCATTGCTAATCTGAGTTTTCCCATTCTTCAACACCACAAGACTCAGAGTAGCTATAAAATGGAGTCTCAACTTCAAATAAATAAACATTGGTGTTCTGTATTTTAGTCCTACCCATAAACAGGCCAAATGGAGTTTCTATGCAGTCAGACAACCTACAATAAATTAGCAACTAAATCTACCGCAAATCCTTGCAACTGTTTTTTTTTTTTTTAAAGTTTGATCATAGGTCTGCAAGTCTGCTTGACCAGGGCTGATGTAGGATTAACCAACAACACTGGAGAAATCCATAGGTTGTTGTCCTACCATTTAAAGAGCCAATGGGGTGGGGTGCATGCGCTTGTCATGGGCATGTGCGCTTGTCATGGGCATGTGCGCTTGTCATGGGCATGTGCGCTTGTCATGGGCATGTGCGCTTGTCATGGGCATGTGCGCTTGTCCAGGTCGTATGTCTCTCTCATGAGTGTATGTTATTGTTATTTGGTGCCATGCATGTGTGTTGAATATATGTTGTATGTTGCAAGCTGTTTTGTATTTTGCAAATTATACTTATCCTAACTTACATAAAATACAACTCCTACCTAAGAAGCCATGACGGATCTTATTTTTACCCTAGTGTATTCCCCCTTCCCCTCACCTCTCTCTCACACTTTATAGAAGCTTTCCAATCTTCATCACTCAATTCAGAATTAAAGAAAAACAGCTCAATATTAAACACGAAACTTACTCTGGCTATTTTTATGAAGTGAGCTAATACTTCCGCTCTTGTTTTCAATGTTAAGCAGCTAAGAATTTCTCTCTGCACCCAGAAATTCACCTGCAAAAAAAGAAGAAAAAAGGGCTTACAAATGGAAAAAAAGAGAAGGAAAAATGAATACTGGAATGAATATATTTTAGAGTTGTACGTGTTTTGCAAAGTATGTGATGAAAGATAATATAATTAAGCCAAGGCTGTGGAGCCAGAGTCAGAAGCGATTACAGGGTTACTAAATAGGGAGTCAATAAAAAAGGAACCAAATCTGACTGATTAAATGTAATATAATACTTTCAAATTTCCAATTTCACAGAAATCAAATTAACCAGTTCTACAAATAACTAATTTCAAAATAATCAAATGAGATTTAAAGGTTTCTGTGAAAGAGAATCTGGTTGAAGCAATTTTGTTTCAAAGAACATGATGTCAGTAAATTGGGGGAGGGTGTTAAACTCCAATTCAACACATAGTTTTTTTTAATCAATTTTGTAAAAATAAACTTTTTAATCTTCTACGATGTAGTTTTATTTCATATCATCTTTCATATTACATCCCTCTCTCTTTTATATTTAAACACTGCTTTAATCTTAATAAGGAAGAGCTATGAATTTAATTACTTTTAAAAATGAACATTTGTTAGGTTGATTTAGGTGCTCAAAGATCTAAAGTACATCAATGTTAAAACTAAAAGACTAAACTCATAAACAAGGACATTCCTAATTTTCCTTTGTCGTAGTTTTATAATTTATTACTTTTAACAAAAAACAGGCCCCCACATATTTTCAACACTCAAACCCTCACATTTACATTCTTATAATTGTAACCCTCCATGTCCATCTCAAATCATATGCATAAAGGACCACATCAAATCATGTGTCCCATATACTCTGCCATTATTCCATTCTGTTCTCCCTTTCCCTCTATTTTCCCCTAGCTATTTGATATCAACATCCATCATTTGCTCACCATTTATTCACCTCTTACTATCCACCACGCTCTCATCCCAATTACAGTTTCTACCATCACATTATTGCTTTCTTCTCCTGTCACTATTGCTCTCCACTGATCAGTTCCTCGGCCAAATAGAAAAGAACAAGTGAACACATACATCGTAAAAGGGTGACAACTTCTAATCTTACAGGGTACAATACAACTCCACCTGTTAGTGTTATCTTAATACCACTTGAGATACTCTGTAAAATGGTTTGTGAACAAATGAAGCTGTGGGGATGAAGGGATCTTTTAGTCTTGTCAAAGATATGGCAATCTCCTTGGTGCTAGGACTATGATAAAAGGCACCCAATAAACTCTGAAAAGTTGTTGATGTTATGAAGGACATCCAGCTGTAGAAATCAATGCCAACAAGTGAAACTTAAAAGCATCCAACCCATCAAAGAGAACACAAATGGTTAACCAAACCACTCCAACATGGAAAGCAGGCACAAGATGAAAAACATGGGAAGAAGAGGAATGTATACTACTAAGTATCAAAGTCATTTTTGCTGCTGTACAGTTTGGTCACTGTTATATTCCATCTTTTGTAGATGTACAATAGACTGATACATAATCATATATATAATTAATAATCAATATATATATACGATACAAAATACAAAATAAAACGACAGTGAATACAATGGTATTGGTGTGGGTTTCTTTTAATAAAATAAGCATATAAATATTGAAATAAATATCAAAATAAAATAAAAAGTAATTCATAAATATTTAGGAAGTAGAAAATATGATACTGGTTTGCAACAGAGCTGCATATGATCTGATAAAGACAAGAGAGTCACTAATACAATTGACTTTTGTTGAGGTCTAACTAAATAATCCCAGGACAGAGTACATTTGTACTAATGAGAAATATTTCACAGGAACTTTAGAATAATGTGATGAAGATGGTGTGGAGTAGGGGTTGACTGGAGTAGGATGGTGTAGTAGGGAATCAAATGGAAGTAGAATAGAATGATAGAGTGGCATAGTGTGGTGTGAAGTGACATGATGGTAGTGCAGCATGACTGGCACAAGTGGAGATTTTCTATCTGAAGTGGTGTTATGTGATGTGGAGTAGCATTACAGCATGCACAGTGGAGTGGCGTCTGATGCAGAATGGAGTGGAATGAGGTGCAGAGTAGAGTGATGGCATGAGGAAGAGACTGATGGTGGGAGCAGTGAGAGGGGCTGAGCATGTGAGATAAGAAACCTATGAGTGAGTGAATGGACAAAGTGTAAAAATCATGTATTCAAAACAAATCACCTGAATGAAATAAATTAATACATTCACAGATCAAGAAAATAAAATGATGCCCAAGGTTCCTCATAACATGCTTTCTTTCTTCAATTACCCATACCTACATCTACATTTGAAGGCATGTGGCTTAGTGGTTAAGGTACTCATCTCATGATAAGGTCATGAGTTCAATTCCTGGTGGCACATTGTGTCCTTGAGCAAGACACTTTATTTCACGTTGCTCCAGTCTACTCAGCTGGCAAAAAAATATGTAGTACTTGTATTTCAAAAGACCAGCCTTGTCGCATTCTGAATCTCCAAGAACTACATTAAGGATATGCAGGTTTGTGGAGTGCTCAGCCACTTTTGCACATTGATTTCACAAACAGGCTGTTCTGCTGATTGAATCAACTGCAAACTTCATCACCATAACCAAGAGAGTGCCAATACATTATTTACAATAGACAGATAGGTGTCCTCATCTTGCTTGCTGTTATCACAACATTTCAGTTTTAGTATACAGGACATCCGTATACCACAAGCCAACCTTCATTGGACAATACCTCAGCTTCAATTCCCACCATCCATGCAGTATAAAGAGAGGGATTGCTCAGTGCCTAAAACATCGAGCAAACACTATAAGTAGCGATCCCGATACACACCAGGAAGAAATGATCAGGTTAAGAAACAATCTACCTAAAGAATATACTATCCACTCCAATTAGGAAGAGGAGAGAGAATGAAACCCTTAAACTGAGTACAGTCAGTCTACCTTATGTTAAAGGGCCTCTTGGAAAAGATACAAAAGATGTGTGGTCCATATGACATCAGGACAGTATTGAGGAGTAATACAACACTTCGCAAATATCTTCTCCGAGTAAAACCATCCATAAAAAATATGGCCCAAAACTGCATGCACTCTATCCCAAGCAGTTGTGGTAGGCTATACAAAGGTGAAACATGCTGCCCCCTTAAAGTAAGGGTAGAGGAATATCATAAAGCTGTGTGTGACAAGGGGATGTTGAAAAATCAGGTATAGCTGATCGTGTATAGAAAAACGGAGACCACCTCCCACTGTGGGATGAATTTAAAATAACTGATAGAGAACACCACTGGAAAATACAAAAATTAAAAGGGGCTGCACATATGCTATAACACAATAACCTTCTAAGCAGACCTAGTGCAGATATGAATATAATATGGGAACCAGTATTAAGAAAAGATAAAATACTAGCTTTATAAGCCCTAAAATTCACCCAATAATTGCCTACAGGTATATAGTGTAGTGGATAAGAGCGCAGGCTATTACCCTTGTATTCTAAGTTCAATCCCAGGCAGGGATCAATAATACATTTAGCATGTAAAAAAAACTATCTTATTTAACTGTGATGGATTGGTGTCTTATTTAACTGTGATGGATTGTTGTGATCTCAGTCACTTCTATCTGTCATAGAAACCAGGTAAGAGGCCTTTTGAGTCCTTGGACTCTAGACAGTATTCACAATATTCACAATTATCTTCTATCTTCTTGTTTCATTCATTAGGCTGCAACCATGCTAAGGCACCACCTTCAAGGATTTTTAGCTGAATGAATCAACCCCAGTACTTTTTCTTTTTTAAGCTTGGTACTTTTATTAATTATCAGTCTGTTTTGCCAAACTGCTAAGGTATGGTGGCATAAACACACCAGGCATTGCTGTGTGATTAATGAGTTCACTTTGCCAACACAAACATGTGGCCCTAGAATTCATTTAGTGTCTTTTACTGTTATTTCAGTATGAGAAATAACTTGAGTGGAGTTTGGTAGATAGAAAATGTTTGGTAACCATTGTGTGGGTGTGCGCACATGTGAGTGTGCAAATGTGTGCATGTGTGTGTGCGTGTGTGCAAGTGTGTGCAAGTTGATGTGTGTGAGTTTGCATGTACTTATGCATGCATATGTTCATGCATATATGTGCAAGTGCAGTTATGGCCATGTGATTAGGAAGTACATTTTGCAACTATGAAGTTTTGCACTTGTTCCCGCTGCATTGTGCTGCGGGACAGTGTATTCTTGGACTGACCAATGCCTTGTGAGAGAAATTTGTATGTGGAAACCATGGGAGATTCATCATCGAGGTGGGGCTCGAGTATTCATGTCCTCCCATATCCTGCCATTGTTTACAAGCTGTGAAAACGTTATTAATGCCACTATAGAAAATCTGCCTTGACAAGTCTCATTTGACCTATTTTAATATGGAAATATGAATGTAGTAGTTGTTGTTGTGGTGGTGGTGGTGGTGGTGGTGGTGGTGGTCATGGTGCTGTATTTATGTGGACATATTTTTCATCAATTTATACCTCTGTAGGATATAACCATCAGCAACAGAAAACAAAATAGTAAAAAATCGTGTTTTATGGATGAAATCCTTTGCATTGAGTTAAGATACATCCTAGAGATTTTTGTCATCAAAAATGCAGTGAAGGAGGGCGAGCTGGCAGAAACATTAGCACGCCAGGTGAAATGCTTAAGCTGTTACATTCTGAGTTCAAATTCCGCCGAGGTCGATTTTGCCTTTCATCCTCTCAGGGTTGATAAATTAAGTACCAGTTATGTACTGGGGTCGATGTAATCGACTTAATCCCTTTGTCTGTCCTTGTTTGTCCCCTCTATGTTTAGCCCCTTGTGTGCAATAAAGAAATAAGAAATGCAGTGAACCAGTACTTGGTTTGTTACAAAAATATTAACTAATGACATTAATAACAAATTGTAATAGTAAATGAATCTGTTATCTCATTTTAGTCATTGGACTGCGGCCAGTTAGGCTACTACCTTGAAGCATTTATTTGAACAAATTGACTCCAGTATTTATCTTTAAGTCTGGCACTTGTGCTATCTGTCTCTTTTACTGAACTGCTAAGCCAGAGATGCGTAAACAAACCAACACTGGTTATCAAGCAGTGGAATATCAAGCATGGAATGGAAAGACACAGATGCCCACACATGCACATGTGATGGGCTTCCATATAGTTTCCTTCTCACAAATTCACTCACATGACATTGGTCAGCCAAGGGCTTTAGAAGAAGACACTTGCTCAAGGTGTCATGCAGTGGGACTGAACTCAAAACCAGGCAGTTGCAAAGTGTGCTTCTTAAGCACACAGCTATGCCTATACCTATACAAATAAAATCCCCAGTAAATTAAACTTAACACATCTACATCTACATCTCATGTTACAAGCAAACATTCATTCTCTACTAAAAACCCTCAAAACTAATGTACCTTAAGACTGCATTAACCTCCAGCTTCTTATTTCTATCTAACTTTAAGAGGGTTCCCTCATGCTACACAGTAATGTTTTTTGTCTATAGAGACAACAACATACACACACCCACACAGAGTAATAGAGGGTTCCCTTTTCCCATTATTTATAAAAACATTCAAAAATGTGTAGCACAGCTCTCTTCTACAAAACTAGTCTGACCATTTATTTCGCTCTTTCATAGAAAAACAAATTAATGACCCAATTACTCTTTATCAAGCATTCAACCAGCCAACTACTATGGTTTCATTTTGATTTAAATAATTATGAACTTTTAAACAGCAAAACCTGTATATAAAATAAAATAAAATAAAATAAAATGGGGGGAAAAAAAACAAGAAAAACGAATCTTCTCTACATAGTTATCAATGCAACTATTAATGCCTCTAAGAATACTTGTGAAGCACAATGGAAACTAGGAAAACAGGAAATGAAAATCAGAACTGAATACATTGTTAAATGATCAGAGAAAGCATGAACATGCAGACTGTAGGAGATAAGAAGAGTATATAGATGTGTGTGTTCAGCTCCAATACGTCAATTGATAACAACTTACATGATTGAATCGCCGAGTAAAAGCTACTACATTGGGGGCTTTGATCAACTTTTCTTTTGTGGTCCATGCACAAGAAGTCAGCTCCTACAATACATGAAAGCAAATTTGAGATTAAATAAAAGGCATTTAAGAGAATATTTTTCTTTTTCTTCTTTTTTTTTGAGGGGGTGGGAATGTTCTTGTAAAATAGATATGAAAATCCAAGTAAAATTTTTAAATAACTTTAAATACATTAAAAAAAATCTCCCTGAAAGTATTCTAAATAAATATATAAGAAATACCACATACTGACAAAATTTAATAAACATTTTGTTTCTTATTCATCATCATCATTTAATATCCGCTTTCCATGCTAGCATGGGTTGGACGATTTGACTGAGGATGGGCGAACCAGATGGCTGCACCAGGCACCAATCTGATCAGGCAGAATTTCTACAGCTGGATGCCCTTCCTAATGCCAACCACTCAGAGAGTGTAGTGGGTGCTTTTACTTGCCACCGGCATGAGGGCCAGTCTGGCGGTACTGGCAATGGCCACGCTCAAATGGTGTTTTTTACGTGCCACCTGCACAGGAGTCAGTCCAGTGGTACTGGCAACAACTTCGCTCGAATGTTTTGTTCTTGTGCCACCGGCACAAGTGCCAGTAAGGCAACGCTGGTATCAATCATGTTCAAATGGTGCTTTTTATGTGCCACCGGCATGGAAGCCAGACAGCTGCTCTGGCAATGATCCCACTTGGATGGTGCTGTTAGCGCTCCACTGGCACGGGTGCCAGCCATCGAATTTGATTCAATTTCAATATCACTTGTCCCAACAGGTCTTCGCAAGCAGAGTTTAGTATCCAATGAAGAAAGGTTGGCATGGGTGCCAGTCGTCGAATTTTATTCGATTTCACTTGCTTCAACAGGTCTTCGCAAGCAGGGTTTTGTGTCCAAAGAAGGAAAGGTACGCATAAGTGGGCTGGCTACACCCTTGGTAAAGGCCATGGGTTATGGTCTCACTTGTCTTGCCAGGTCTTCTCACACACAGCATATATATATTCATATTTTTATAAAAAGGAACTAAAGACATATAATCATTGTCATTTAGCATTCATTTTTCACACTGGTATGGGTTGGACAGGTCAGCATGATCCAATGAGTTGAAGGATTGTGTTGTGCTCCAATGTCTGTTTATACATGCTTTCTACAGCTGAATGCCTTTCCTAATGCTAACCACTTTACGAAAGTGTACCAAGTGAGTGCTCTTTTCATGGTACCAGTACTAGTTAGGCCATCTTGCAATTTCAAAAATAAGGGCTTGAAGTGGCCCCTATAACTGGAGAAGAATAGAAGAGGGAGAGTGAATAGAGGAATAGAGAAGGAAGGGATTAGTGTCAGGGGTTAGTGAGGAAGGGAAGAACAGTATAAAGTGATAAGGTGAATTGTGTAGATCAGGGGTTATTTTGCTTGTGGTTCCCTTGAGAGCTATCTTATCTAGGGACCCCATATATGCACATGTAAGTTTTTGAAATAAAATATTTGTTTGTAGGTTAGTAAAAACTAACAATGAAACAATTTCGTTTTATTCATAACAAATTCCAAATACAAATCGTGAAAATTTCAATAAATACAGGTACCTCTCATAGGGTGACACGTAAAAGCACCCACTACACTCTCTGAGTGGTTGGCGTTAGGAAGGGCATCCAGCTGTAGAAACTGCCAAATCAGATTGGAGCCTGATGTAGCCATCTGGTTTCACCAGTCCTCAGTCAAATCGTCCAACCCATGCTAGCATGGAAAGCGGACGTTAAACGACGACGACGACGACAGACCCACAAATTACAATTTTTACTTGTGGAGCCCCTAAAAGCTTCTGTGGACCCCAGTTGGGAACCCCTAGTGTAGATGGTCCAGGGCTATTCTACATGGATGGGAAGTGTGAGGGAAAAACAAGAACGGTAAAAATAGATGAGGGTGGCAAGAGAAATCCAGAGTTGTCATTGAAGGAAATAGAGGTGTAAGGGTGAGGTGTGTATGTGAGTAGACCAGAGAAGAGAGATGAGAGAGAGTGGTATTGAGGCGGCAGAGAAGCTATGGGGAGAGGACAGTGAGAGAAAAAGAGGTAGAGGATGGAATAGTGGATGAATGCAATGCAGTATGAACAATGAAGGGGGAGAGAAGCTGGAGAGTATCAGAGAGGGGAGGGGTGTAGAACAGTGTGAATACAGAGAAAACAAGCTACAAAATTAAAACAGTAGCGCCCAATTTTGGAATTTGGTAAAACTGAAATATTGGCCAATAAAACATTGGTAAAACCAGAGATTTGAATATAAGCTATGTAACAATTCTTCAAACTTAGTAGCACAATGATTATAATATATATATATATATATATATATATATATATATATATATATACACACACACATACATACACACACACAGATAATGATCCTATATTTAGAAACTTATAAACACATTATAATATACCAACACTCAGCATCTGATGTACAAGAAATGCAATTATAGAGCCCTAAAGTAACATGATATATTTAGACAATCTGCCAGCATTCTCATTCTCTTTCTAAATCTCTTATAATAAAAGGATTTGGGGAAAATGAAATTAGATATACTTCTTTAATTCTAAATATGCTTATTTTGAGTGAATGTGCATGCACACACATTTTGATATCCTCTTATCATAGTAGACATTCATTCCCAACTGAACATAAAATATACCTAAAACATAGAATTAGCTTTCTTTAATAAAATACTTCAAGTTTTTGTTTAAAACAGGAAGTAAGGTTTGCAAGTCAAAAATATTCCTGCCTTTCTTGTACAACAAACATAGATAAGCTCAGCACTTTACTTGTAAAGAAGTAACAGTGAATAAAGGATATATTTAAAGAGATGTAAGCTGGTAATTGTTTTTGCATCCTTGTTAAATTTTTTCCCAAACAGTAGCTTATAAGTTCACAATTTTATCAACAGAGAAGTAAAATAACAGGAAGCTAGTTACAGTAATATTTCTAGCACAGAAACACTGTCTCTTATGGTTAGAAAATATAAAACAACACAATGCACCCACAGAATAAAATAGGAAGTAGCACAATTAATGAATGTTTCGATAACTGCAACTCTGAACGAATTATGAAAAAAAAATGGAAAAGAAAATAACAACATGTATTTCTTTCCTATCTTCCTTCTTATTTTTTAAAAAGGAAAACAGGGAAAGGAAGAGACGATGGAGGGGGGGGGGTGAACACTACAAGAAGATATAGTGTAAACAATTTGTTATTGGCAACAAATATAAGAGGCTAGCCACAAATCATTCTTGGAAAAAAACCAAACTCTCACAGAATCCCCACTCGGTAGTAAATAGTATGGGGAATAGCAGAAAACATGGTAGTAGCTGCTCCCCAGCTTGTTATTACTTTCAATACCAATCTGTCAATGAGTACTCGTGTTTCTGTCTGGAGATTAATTGGAGAGTGAAATATTTGACCTTAACAACATTCAGGAAATACCTCAGTAGATAAACTGTACAGCAGCCAGATACTGAGGCGGAGGAGGAGAAAGAGGAGTGGACTAGGAAAGAGATCTTTTATAGCTCCCTAATGATCAGAGAAATTTTACATCTCAATTATGACATTTCAAGTAGATTACCATTAAAAACACTATGTAATGAGATTAAGTAAACTTACATGGCAATAAAATTACAAATTCTACCGAGCATTCCAGAAGAAACAGAATGTTTAACATCATAAGTTCAATATACTAAAGTTGAACTGTGAATGGAGGTCAATGGAACAATTTACATTCAATTTCATTAGAAACTAAATGACTATGTCAAAATATAAGGAGATCTAATGTCAGAAAGTATCCTGGAAAAATGTAGAAAAGTAAGTGTGTGTGTGTGTGAGAGAGAGAGAGAGGGAGAGGGAGAGGGAGAGAGAGAGAGAGAGAGAGAGAGAAAGAAAGAAATAAAGAGAGAGAGAGAGAGAAAGAAAGAAATAAAGAGAGAGAGAGAGAGAAAGAAAGAGAGTGAGAGAGAAATAGAGAGAGAGAAAGAGAAAGAAAGAGAGAGAGAGTGGAAACAAAGAGAAAGAAAGAGAAATAAAGAGAGAGAGAAAGAGAAAAAGAAAGAAACAGAAAGGGAGAGATACCCTTCAAAATTACACATTATTTAGTCATTTTATGACCATATTTCTAATAAAATAATTCTTTTATTCTTTAATTTCTTTTTTTCAATTAGTGGATTAAAGCCATAATGGAGCTTTAACTCTCAGTCCTTCTTCTAAGTTTGGTATTTACTTATTCAATTAGTCTTTTTTTACCAAACAGTCAAGCTATACGGACATTAAAAAAAAACAACCTATCTCTGACAGCAGGAGTCAAATGTGTGCGCACACACGCATGCACACCCACCCACACAACTGGCGGTCCATCAGTTACAATGACAAGGCTTCCAGTTGATCTGATCAACAGAACACCCTGCTCATAAAACTAATGTGCAAGTGGCTGAGCACTCCACAGACACATGTACCTTTAATGTAGTTCTCAGGAAGATTCAGTGTGACACAATGTGACAAGGCTGGCCCTTTTGAATTACAGGTAAGTGAACAGAAGCATCAAGAAATGAAGCTTTTTGCTTAAGAAAACGAGATACTGCTTAATCCAGAAAACAAACTCATGATCTAGCAATCACGAGTGCAACACCCTAACCACTAGGCCACGCATCTTCACACACACACAATATACATACATATATCATCATCATCATCGTTTAACGTCTGCTTTCCATGCTAGCATGGGTTGGACAATTTGACTGAGGACCGGCAAGCCAGAAGGCTGCACCAGGCTCCAATCTGATCTGGCAGAGTTTCTACAGCTAGATGCTCTTCCTAACGCCAACCACTCCGAGAGTGTAGTGGGTGCTTTTACGTACCACCGGCACAAGGGCCAGTCACACGGCACTGGCAATGGCCACGCTCAAAAAGGTGTTTTTTATGTGCCACCTGCACAAGAGCCAGTCCAGCGGCACTGGCAATGACCTCGCTCGAATGATTTTCTAATGTGCCACCAGCACAAGTGCTAGAAGGCGACGCTGGCAATGATTACGCTCTAATGGTGCTATTTACGGGCCATTAGCACGGAAGCCAGACAGCCGCTCTGGCAATGAACACACTCGACAGTGTTGTTAGCGAAAAGTTGACAGTGACTTTGAAGTTTCAGCTTGCTTGCATTAATTAGCTGAAGATTAATTTTGTTTTTTTTTTGTTTTTTTTTTTCTTGGTGTAAACCGAATATTAATTTACTGCAACCGAATGAAATACTTGCTAAAATAAGGAAAGCATTTTATTAGCAGCAACATTGGACGAAAGGCCACAATAGATGTCATCCTTGACTCCATTGCGCCAATTGTTGTTGTTGGCACTCCGTCGCTTACGACATCGAGGGTCCCAGTTGATCCTATCAACGGAACAGCCTGCTAGTGAAATCAACATGCAAGTGGCTGAGCACTCCACAGACACGTGTACCCTTAACGTAGTTCTCGGGGATATTCAGCGTGACACAGTGTGACAAGGCTGACCCTTTGAATTACAGGCACAACAGAAACAGGAAGTAAGAGTGAGAGAAAGTTGTGGTGAAAGAGTATAGCAGGGTTCGCCATCATCCCCTGCCTGAACCTCGTGGAGCTTTAGGTGTTTTCGCTCAATAAGCACTCACAATGGTCTGGGAATCGAAACCACGATCCTATGACCACGAGTCCGCGAGCCCTAACCACTGGGCCATTGCGCCAATAACAAAATATCAAAAAACAAAAAAAAACAAAAAATGGTCATAGCTGGAATGTTTTTGATCGGCGCTGACAACACTTAAATTATGTCTTTTCTAGTCACAGATGTAAACAAAAACATCATTGTATCTACTTCTAGGTAAGACAGAGCTACTGAAAGTGTATAAATAATTGAAATGTACCGAATTATGTCCAGTTACTGTTAGATCAATTCTTTGACCCTATGGCATTGACATAAGGTAGCACCAATAGCAAGAGTCAAACCATAGACTCTTCATGCAAGTCAACACTAATAAGTCATTTTATACTATTTTACAATAATTTTTGTATGAAGAAACTATTTTGTATGAAGCCGAATTTTTGTATGAAGAAACTATTATTTCATGATAATAATAATAAAAAAATTAAACAGCAATCATATTCCTGTTCAAAACTGTCAAAACATGTTAAAAATCAGAAAAATTTCTAAATTTCTAATGTAAATTTGTAAGAGGAAAAGATTAAAAATTAGGTAATTTAAATATGTTTTTTATTTCTTTCCCTAAAATGCTAAAACATAATTTTTTAATAATATAATACATAGTTTTTAATAACAGATAAAGTTTATAAATAACTTTTTGAAGATATTTTTAGACTATAACCTCAGTTCTAATCTAAAAACTAATCTTGACCAAAGTTATAAGTTTTCCCACTTATTTCTAATCTAAATGACAAAACAGTGATTCAAGTAGAATTAGATAGGTAAAGTTCATAAATAACTGCTTTTCAAATTAGGCCAGAAATGTGGGGGAGGGGAATGACTGATTATATCAAATCCAATATTTGACTAGTATTTTATTTTATCAATCTCCAAAGGATGAATGACAAAGCTGACCTTAGCAGGATTTAGAATCAATATGAAGCAGCACAATACTACAAGGCATTTTTATTTAATACTTTGACAAATCTGTTAACTCACTGCTCTAAATAATTGTTTCTAAATTAGGTATGTCAGAAACTTGCGGGGAAGAAATAGTCAATCATATCAACTCCAAAACTTAACAAGTATTTTATTTTATTGACCTTTTATTGACGAAAGGTGCGGTTGACCTCAGTAGAAATTGAACTCAAAACAAAGAACCAGAGCAAATACCACAGGGCTCTAATGATTCTGCCAATTGACCAACCGTAATGAAACTAAATTCATGTAGAATTCCTTTATATGTTTCAGCCCAAGGCTGTGGCTAAATAGAAGCATCTCTATTTAAAAAAAAAAAAAAACCCAAAGCCATCTGTACATCAAAATCAAAGTTTACTAGATGAATTCATAGCAGAACAATGACCATTAAAAGCTAAAAGCAAAAACAGAATTTTCAACAATCTGATGATAAAAAATTAAATTAACACAAAAAGCAAAGTCATAAAAAAAAAAGTTTCTTTACCTCAGGTTGTATTGCTTGAAAGACAGGTAAATCCAATAAAGTTATTTGACTCTGGAAAATGAGGAAAGAAAGATATTCACAAAATGTGCCGATGATGAAATGAGCATTACTTATCTAATTGTAAATAAGTATAAATTAGCAGAGACACTCAGCATTGCTTGGGATTAAAATGGCATAGTTTGTGTGTATGTATATATATATATATATATATATATATATATATATTACAGTTATGTTGATATGGGAAAGTGCAGTATTGACGGCAAAACATTTGTGGAATAAATGATGGCCTAATTCAACTAAGCGACATGCTATGCATCTGTTTGGAGCATCCCAGGCCCTAACCTGTCATGGAAAATTGGGGGTGACAGGTATGCGATTTTTGAACACACTGAAAAGCTATCCGTGAATATGCTCTCCTTTGCGCCAGTTGGTGCTACGTCTAATACAACCCATGGTTTGAAGTTTTGACACCTCCTTTGGGTTTGCTATCCTACATCACTTAAAGTAAATTTGGAGTAACTGTGGTTGTTCATTTGTGGGTAACAGGGAACACTTGCTTTAAACTTTGAATGGCAGCATAAATCCATGTTCAACCATCTCTTTAGATGCACCAAATGATGTCATTTGAAATGCAGAATTGTATTGTCTGATTTTGTTCAGAAAATCCTTTGACTGGATGGAAGCAGCTTCCAGAAGATCCATAAGAGTTTGAGGAGCTGATAGTGCTGGCAATCATACCTTACTGCCTGAGCAGCACATGCCATTAGTTTCATTTGGAAATTTTAAAGCTTTGCAGAAATGACAGTTTGAGTTTAGCACACCAATTTGGACAAAATTATCATTTTTATAAGAATGGGATGGATCATATCTGAAAGCAGCTCCAGGGGTTGTGAAGAATGAATTTGTATGTAGTCTCTTTCTGAGAGCTATTCTATTGGACCTCTAATCATTAAAACATTTTATTGATCTAGCATTAAGTGCTGAAGCATGCATTTACCGATCTTGGGAGAGTCTCCTCTCCCTTCTCTCTTGAGACTCCATCTGACATGCTGCAGCATGCCTTTGCTGATCTTAAGAGTCTCATCTCGCTTCAGTCTTGAGACACCATTTCATGTGTTGGAGCATGCATTTGCTGATCTTGAGAAAGTCTCATCTCCCTTCTCTCTTGAGACTCTCACCTTCAGTTTTCTTCAATTCTCCTTGCCTTATACTTGTTTCTGAAGAGATTACGTATTTTCTTTGGTGGCATATCTTTTCAATATTGTAAACAAAAATTTTGAACATAGAAAAAAATTATACATTAATCTCTATTTTTGTGGGCAGTTGTATGTATGTAGCATGTCCTTACTTTTGTATGCAGTATAAAGTAACGAAATATAAGCAAATTAACCAAATAGAAGCGCATGTATGAACTGCTTTTTGATGGCAAATGCTACAATCTTAGTGTTATCATGTTAGAATTAAAAGTGAAACAATATTATATCACAGAAAAAGTGGGGATGGGGGTGGACATGAATCAAGTAAAGAAAAAGACCAATGAAAGCCAAAAGTGTGTGCACAGTATACAGAATAAAACATAAAAAGACAAGAATGTGAAAAGTAAAAGAGCCTTAAAAGATGTAAAACAATTTCAAAGTTGATAAAATAGCAAACTCCTGGCTCCATCACCATGAATTTGTACTTCTAGGGTACAGGACACCCCATAAAAAAAAAAAAAAAAATTTTTAATTGTATTTCTATAACAAGCAATGTGTTTCAGAGCATAATTCAGTTAGAACAATCCTTATTTCATAATAGTCTAAACGTTTCAGATCGCTTCACTGATAGCTTAAGTGAAGTGTATTCTTCCAGGCTTATAAGCATATTTAAATTATGTTATTTAGTAATACAAAAAGTTTAAGGTATAATTGCCCCAAGTTAGAACAACTGGCAAATCAAGCCTC
The DNA here is from genome assembly GCF_001194135.2 of Octopus bimaculoides. Classification (NCBI taxonomy): domain Eukaryota; kingdom Metazoa; phylum Mollusca; class Cephalopoda; order Octopoda; family Octopodidae; genus Octopus; species Octopus bimaculoides. The sequence continues at coordinate 153,755,504 of NC_068981.1, forward strand.
CAGATTGTGTAGCTTTCTTAACATAGCTGAAAGAACTAATGACTTAATTGGAGTAAAAAAAATGTTTAATTTAGCAATAACAATAGTCATCAGACAACATTTTTACTTCCATATTGTCCATAAATGCATACTTTGTACTTAACATTATATATATACATATATATATATATATGTATATATATATATATATATA
>NC_068981.1:153755796-153758728 GCF_001194135.2 Octopus bimaculoides
TATATAAACAGGTTTCACTTAGGCATAGTGATACTAATAGCCCAATGTTAGAACTCAATATTAACGTGCATCAGAATAAAATAGAGAGCAAAATATCGAATTAAATAAATGACAAGGTAACAGAATTAAATGATCAACTTTCTTTGCTTACCACTGATTCTGCTATAAGAAGCAGTGCCCTCACAGCTGAGTGCTTCAGCATCACCTTATAGCTTCTTCAGAGTTTCTAAATGCAATGCAAGTTTGAGAAAGCATTTACAGAGTGTGCCGATGCTTTCCCAAATAAGCTTCCATTTCATTTTAAGAGCTCTGAGGAAGCTATAAGGTGATACACAATCATTCAAATCTGAATGCACTACATAGCATAACAGAAACAGCTGTATGCTAATGAAATTAATTACGTAATTCTGTTTCCATGTCATTTGTTTAACTATATATGATTTTTCTTTGAGTTTTAAGTTCTTCATGAGAAAGTCCAAGACAGTCACTAACAAAGTGACAAGACTTTTGAGTTAGAGTTCCTGGCGTTTGTAAATATGTGGTTGAGTTGGTGTGTTGATTGAACTGTTGATGCATACGCCCAAGTGTGTGCATCTATACACATAATCTCAGATAAAGAATTTGGTGAATGTCTTACAAATCTTCACTGTGCCACTAATAGATTGGATTTGAAGAATCCATGTCAGTTTCTTTTTTGCTTTCTCTGTGAAACCAAGTATTTCTAGGTTTTTGTGCAAATTTGTTGGTACAAAATGTAATGCACCCTATAATGTATTTATGTAAGTATATAGAGGGAAGAGTGGAGTAATTGTGTGATATAGTTGCAGGGAGTTTAGTAGTGTGGTGTAGATGTTGGGGATTTGGGAATTTGGTGTAGTTGTCAAGGTTAATGTACCAAAAAGAGGTTCAATAATTTACTTTCAGATACCATTAAAATGGACTTTTATATGCAAGTTCTATATATATATTTCAACTCATATTGGATTTTAGTCCATGTCAGAAGACGGTATTAAAGAAAAAAAAACTCGTGTAGCACATTTCCACCTTCTTAATGAAGCAAAATTTAAAAAAAAAAAAAGGGTTCAACTTACAGCAAAATCTTCTGGTAGGACACGTAATACATCAAATACAACTGCATCATAACTTTTCATCCGGGTAAGACTAGAGCGTTTCTCCAATGACTCTTGACTGCCATGACTAACACCCTAAAAAAAAAGAAGAAAATACAAATTAAAAAGGTCATAAATGACAATACATTATTGGCAAAAGAAACAATGAAATTACTCTGAGGGAGCAAGAACTGAGAGTGAGGGAGGAGATGCAGGCATAGAATGGTATCAAATAACATTACAAACTATTAAACATAGATTACAAAACATTAATATATCCAACAGATACAAGTAATTATGCTGATTATCACCATCATCATATTAGCTCCCCATGCTGACATGGGTTGGATGAATCATTTCTGCTTTTCTTTCTAGAAAAGTGAAAAAAGCACATCTCACTTGTAAGTTCCATTTTCAAAGGCTTGGCTTCTACATTTAGATACCCTTTCCTAACACCAACCACTCTACAGAGTGTACTGGATGCATTTTATCATGACACCAGCACTAGAGAGGCTATCATGCAGTGTCTGAAAACACTAAAGGGTCCTCTTGACCCCATACTTCATAGCGTGTACTGTGTACATTACATCATGGCACTAGCATTGGAGAGAATTGCCATGACTGACAAGACTAAAGAGTCTACACAACCCTCACGTTTCTAATTACTCATCAACTGACAGACCCAATATTAGAAATAAAATAACTTCTGTACTGATTCCAGTTGATTAAACAAAAGGTCAACATTTGAAAGCGAAGTATACAGTGAACTGAACCAATTTTAGTATTTTCTGGCGCTATCAAGTCTGGAGGAATGAAAAGCAAAGTGGACCCAAGTTAAAATTGGAAGCAAATTAGTCTTGGACATCAGAGTTTTTCAGCATTAAGGATTTAATGTTAGTCAAAGACAAGGAAAAATTTGTCACAAGCAACATTAGAACTAAATACATCTCCATCAAGTCATTGATGGAACCCCTATTTGATCACTGATAAAAATAGCAGCAAAATTTTCAAGAAATCAAACCATACCATCTTTAAATGGAAAAAAAAGGGTATATTTGATAAGGTTGTCTTGAATACATTGTGCAAAAAAATGAGATGGTCATGGTTAGAATGGTTTAATCATAAGTCCACTTGATTATAGCTAACCCATGGATAACAACATCATGTCTTTAAGCTGATGAAATATAAGTTGAACCCTTTAGCATTTATACTAGCCATATCTAGCCCAAAACTGGCCAGATCTGGAAAGTCATACCTACCCTACAATATCATTCTAAGAGTAAGCAATCATATCATGAAAATCTCAAAGCTACAAGATAACATAGAATTAATTCAAGACAATGTATATAAATAAACATTACATTTGACTGACTAATATGACCACTAAAGGGTTAAAATAGTCCAATGAAATAACAAATAAATGAGCACTCTTTCAGCTGAGTGTTGAAAAACAAATTGATGCTCCAAGTTTTTGAGTTGCTAAACAAACCTGGAACCTTTTGTTCAAATGAAAAAAAACATATACAAAAGATAGCAAAAGTTTGTCATTAACAATATCCTCTCAAATTTCAACTGAAAATTCTCATTAACATTGTTGAAAACCAAGCAATAGTAATTTACATTCTGGTAAACATTCAATACTTATATATATATATATATATATATATATATATATAAGCCAAGTAAGACCATATCCGTGGCCTATGCCAGTACCGCCTGACTGGCCCTCATGCCAGTGGCACGTAAAAAGCACCCACTACACTCTTGGAGTGGTTGGCATTAGGAAGGGCATCCAGCTGTAGAAACTCTGCCAGATCAGATTG
>NC_068981.1:153758738-153764554 GCF_001194135.2 Octopus bimaculoides
TATATGTATATATATATATATATAGGATGAATTTAGGTCTTTTTCATTTTACAATAATTTGGACTAGCAAAATTACATAATATCACTAGACTCCATCTCATTTGCCCTCATTTCCAAACTAATAATCAAATTGTCATATCAGGTATACCACTTTCTACATAATGTCAACTTATAATGTATGTCCATTTTATCAAGAGAAATAAAGACATTAACATCAATTATAGCCTCAAATACTCTACATTATAAAGTTTTATAATCAGACAAGTACACAAGCCCAGTACATAATTCAATCAATCCTAAATATATACACAAATACTTAATTCCATACATATTTTCCTCAACACTTCATATTAGGCTATGCTTGACAAATTAAGCATCTTATTACAATAGTATAAAGTATAATCTCGTTAGATCTAACCCCAAATGGTATGCAAGATAATCCAATCAGTAATCAAATAATTAAGTAAGATTCACCCTTAAAAAGTTTCTCTCTCACACATACATGCACACACAGATCAAGTAGATTTTTTATGTCAAAAAGGAATGCATACAATACAATGGAACAGAGAGTTAATTTATATATTACTACAATTACATAAGCAAATCAGACCATCTTTATTGTCAAGTTCAAACTAGCTGGATATACAACTATTGTCAATTGAATCACAGTCTGAACAAATGATACGGTTGCACACAATCAAAATTTATGGGGGTGTATTTCAAGGTAGCACCAGTACTAGAGATGTTCTCTGATAAAACTAAAGAATTGTCTCAACTATGCTGTCTCTATTCATTCAAGACAACATGACTGAGACAAAGTGGTGGGAGAACAAGAATGTAGTAACAGCAAGGAAGCAGTGACAATATTTATATGCAAGAAAGGAGTACATAAAAATTCCTTACAGTGTACTCAGTTTAAGTTGTGAAACACAAATAAGGTATAATGGGACTACAAGAAAGCTCACAGAGATGGATTTTGTACATTGCAGATATGCAAGAGCAGTCACCAGTAAATATAAATATATATATATATATATATATATATATATATATATGGAACAAACTCTTTCAAATGCTTGTAAAATTCCCTAAAAGTAGCTGAAAGCTTCAGTTACCGAAGTGCTTATTAAGTAGTGGATGTGGATGTTCCAAAATGAGCAACTAGAGTAAGAGTGGAGTGGAGTGGAAAAAGTTTAACCTTTTAGCATTTAAACCAGCAATATCCAGTCCAAATATTCTGTTTTATAACTTTGATAGGTTTCAGCCAGTATAGGCCATGTCTAAAAGCACCACCAGGTGAAGTATTTTAGTCATATATGTTTTATGTCCAGACTGGCCAGATCATGCCTCTCACACCTCCCTCACAATGTCATTCTAAAACTAATCAATCACATCATTGAAATCTCAAAGCTACGAGATAATGCATGAAAATACAAAGGAATATGAATAAATAAGCATTATGTTTCATAGAGTAATCTGAATGCTAAAGGGATAAGGATCTATTATCTTTGCTAATAATAAAATGAAGGGCAAACTTATAATGCATATGTGCAAGTTGTGGTGCTGCATGGTATTAAAACATGGGTATTGGATGCAGAGGATGATGTGCAAAGGCTGGAGAGAAATGAGGGGAGTATGCTCACCTGAATGTGTGATGTTAATGTGCATGAACTTTGGAGCACAAATGAACAGAGAGAAAAGCTAGATTATAAGAGGAATCAGAAGTTGAGTGCAATAGGCCTGGTACAGACATGAGAAACACACATGGTGTATGTCTGTTGCATAAAAAAAATTGCCAAGAGTTTGAAGTGGAAGGAATCCACAGAAGAGGGGAAACCTCGAGAGACATGGAACAAAATCAGGAAGAACAATCTAAAGAAATAGAGTTTAATAAAGAAGCCTATATGCACCTACATCTAAAAATATTTTTTTAAAGTTTAATCAACAGAGCCAAGACTGTATATACTACTTCACTTTCAAAACGGATTTTAATAAAATTATCCAGAAATATCAAAAAACTTACATCTGCAAATGAAGATTGAGGTGTATTATAGTCTCCACTGCTGTCACTCTCCAAAGTTTTAGTGAAGCTCTTACTGCTATCCTCCGGGGTCAGGATTCGGTGAGGTATGTTCATTTTCTTACCCTCCCACCTGAAAGAAAACATAAACAAGTCATTAAATTACATTAAAAAAAAAAAGAACAACAACAACAATGATTTCTTATATTGATACAGATTTACAATTGTTTCTGGATTGAATTGATAGTAAGTACATAACTTATTCAATTTCATCAAGTCTAACTATATAAAAAGCATGGTCAACCCAGATGAAATCTGAACTAAACAAAAGGATGAACTCATAACATTAGGTCATTTTTTTTTTTTTTTTTTTTTTTTTTTTTCGAGCACTTCATCACTTATATTAAAACAATGAGGATTTCTAACTTTGCTATAAAGTAAAATATTTTCCAGATGTAGTCAATTGCTAAAATCAACACCACCACTACCTAACTGATACTTATTTTGACCTTGGGAAAATGAAACTAAACTAGAAGCTCAAGATATAAATAGATGTAATACTAAATGGCATTTTGTTCACTGCTTCATTGATTTAGTATTAATACTAATAATACTGCAACAAATTACTGAACAATTTGAAAATAAGTAAAAAGTAAAGCAACCCGGTTAACTGTGAACATCAACAACATTTTTGCATCTGCTTTTTCCATGCTGGCATGAAAAGGAGATTTTGTTGAGACAGTATCCTAAGCCAGATGCCCTTCCTGATGTTAACCATGACTGGTTTCCAAGTAAGGTACTTATTATCCTGGTCTTTCATATGAGGGACAAGACAGGTTTTTCCACATGGACATAGCCTGAACAGTGATATATTTTATGCATTAAATAGATAAACTATGTCAAAATACAAACAGGAAGATACAAATGCATGCACTGGAACTCCATAATGTGTATAGTACTAGTATATTAATAATACTAACACTAGAGAATCAGATTCCGGTAAATTCGAAGATATATCGATGAACTGGAGGAAGCTTGGATGCAAGACATCTCTGGAAAGAGCAATCTCTTTCCTTATTAAATTTTATATATGTATATGTGTGTATGTATGTACACTCCCCCTAAATACACATCATATATATGTGTGTGTGTGTGTGTGTGTGTGTGTGTGTGTACATATATATATATATATATATATATATATATATATATATATATATACACATACATACAGAGAGAGGGAGAGAGAGGAAATGCTTCCATACAGTTTCTGAGAACCAATTTCCCTGACAAGTTATTGGTCAGCTTCAGGTTATAGTAGAACACACTTATGATGCCACACAACAGGAATGGAAACCAAGTGGTTGCGAAGCAAACTTCTTAACCACACAGCCATGAATGGACAAGCTACCTCTAAATTAAGTATAGAACCCAATTCACTTCATTGATACTGTTATTGTTTTTGATAAAAGTATGAACATCACTAAACCCCTACCTCACATACTTCTGCTCCTTATAAGTATGGCTATTTATAGCATAATATTCTATTAACATACGAAAATTTTTATAGGATCCTCCTGGAAACTAACCTTTTAAAATATAAATTTCTGACAGATTTAAGACTTAAAGTTTAGAAAATGAAGGAAATGAGATTATGTAGTATTCATGTTGTTTTCAAGGGAACTAAAGTGACAGGAATTGGCTATAACTGGAAATATGTCATGTCAAATACTTAGTTCATTAGGAATTCATCTCCACATTGCTCATTAACTGATATTATTGATTTCTTACATACTCATAAGGCCTCAGATAAAAGGAGGAAAAGGATGAAGGAGAATCGTATGACATTCATGTTTTTATCAAAAAAAAAAAAAAAAGCCATGTTAGCGAAGTAAAACTAGAAATTATAATTAGGTTCTATACTTAATTCACAGACAGCTTGCCCACTCATTCAGTATCTCAAAGATGCAAAACGTGATTCTGATTATAAAAGACATTAAATAAAAGAATGAATAACATTAACATTAACCTTATTTTTACACCAGGTTATAAATCAATACCTCTAATATCTACTGGGGGGGGGGGGACACTCAGTTACTTCCAGAAATGTATCAACACAAATTACAGCCCTAAGTGGCTTGCCTTCAATCTTGTCAGAGCAGCAGATACAATTTAAGTACTTGTCCAGCTGACAAGTAGTTACACCACTTTTTTTTTCTTTTTTCCACCCCCTCATTGCTTGTACTGATTACACTCCATGAAACTATATTGCCAAATCAAATTTCCAACATACACTTAACATTATGGGTATCAGATTAAGATGCTGAACACTTGAATCAAGTCTTCACACAATTTCAGCAATTTTATTTGGCATCCTGGATCCAAGCCATGCTAATTGTTCTAATCAACCAACATAATAAAAGAAATACAGAGACTAGTCTGACTTCAGGGAAGCTGATAAATTCCAAGATATTTATTCAAAGAATAAGAAAATTTATAATTCTACCCCCATTAGCATTCAGACTACTCTGTCAAAATGTAATGCTTATTTATTCAAATTTTTTTTTTAATAATTATGCATTAACTCATAGCTTCAAGATTTTGATGATGTGATTATTTTTAGAATGACATTGTCAGGTAGGTGTGAGAGGCTGATCTGATCAGTTTGAAAATAAAACTAGTAGAATTTTTGGCCAGATACGGCTGGTTTAAATGCTAAAGGCGTACGGATCTACTCAATATACATGACTGAAGAAAACAGAACAGCAAATCTTATCATAAAATGTTACACTTCACAATTAGATTTGAATTTATTATTTTTTTTTCCTTTCACTGCTAACTGGGAAAGTGTTTGCACATGCATGCATTTGTCATGACAGACCCAGTGATTTTCAAATTCTTTTACCATTATTAACGCTTGGCTCTCTGCTTCATTATCAGTGACATCATTACCTGTAACATTAACCTCTATAGAAGTTAGTAACAGTAAATTTCTAGGATTATCAATAAGCCAGATTCTCTTTCTCCGAGACATGCATCCATTCATGATCTCTTTGCAAGCAATCTAAATGCATCAAAGAATAAGGATAGAGCTCACTTTCATAACTGAGAAGCTCTGACCTAATAAACACTTGGTTTCATAGATGCCTTATAAAATAAATGTCTTCCTTTTTTTTTTTTATACGACAGAGCAATACATAATCCTCACACTTGGTTGGATCAATACTGAATTTATTCAAGCTCAAAGCTTTGAAACAATTGCTACACAAAAATACTCAGTAATTTTGGGATTCCATGACCAGGTCATTGATTTCTAATATTTCTCTTATTTTACTGACCAACTCTAAAAAAATGGAAAGCTAAATCACTCTTCGAAGGAAATTAACCATATTAGCATAAATTACAAACACTCTGCTACTAATCAATCATACAGCTTTTACCTTTAAATATTCATGATGTAAACCAATCTTAAAGGAGGTGAAAGAATTGCCATCAATATTTTATAATGTTGTATTGTTAGAATTACTTAAAATGTGATAATTTAATTGGTTTTGTTAACAGCAAATCAGCTCTGAACAAGCAGACCAATGATCAGCTTCCAGCCATGACCATGCCATTATTTTGGACAATCGAGAATACATTATCCAATGTGTCCTTCCATTCTGAAGGCAGTATGGTGTATTTTGAAGATTTGAGTGTTATTTCTAGCAAGTCAGGCAATCACATAGATGCTTCCTTATTAGCTCATTCTTAGCTATCTTGTGTGCTATTTTACATAATTGTCACAGTAAAAAAA